>NW_012153075.1:167875-176260 GCF_000956105.1 Propithecus coquereli | reverse complement strand
GCAGCCCCCGCAGAGGCCGAGCCACCAAGATGCCGGCGCTTCTGCCCAGAACCCTCCGTGGCTCCCATCTCATTCTGAGGAAAAGCCACATCCTTACAGTGGCCTCTGGGGTCTTGTGCCCCTGTCTGTCCCGCGCGCTGGTGTCCCGGCTTCCACGCCTGCCTCGGGGCCTTTGCACCTGCTCTTCCCGCTCTTGTGCCACCTCCTCGCCAGACACACGCATGACCATAAGGGCTCTACTAATAACCATGTTGGGACGAGAAGCACAGATTGGGACTCCTTCAGCAAATGGGACATCCCGTCACCCTCTTTCTGCTGGGGTCTGCTGACGCCTTCCCTGACCACTCCGTTAAAAAGCCAGCAATCCCGCCCGGCCCCACCCTCACTCTGCTACACTTCTCATCACTTTTCACCCCCAAACCTAACACTTATTTCTCTGTTTATGTTTCTTTTTTTTTTTTTTTCTTTGAGACAGAGTCTGGCCCTGTCACTTGCTAGAGTGAGTGCTGTGGCGTCAGCCTAGCTCACAGCAACCTCCAGCTCCTGGGCTCAAGCGATCCCCCTGCCTCAGCCTCCTGAGTAGCTGGGACTACAGGCATGCGCCACCAAGCCCAGCTAATACTTTCTACTTTTAGTTGCCCGGCTATTTTTTTTCCCCCATTTTTAGTAGAGACGGGGTCTCGCTCTTGCTCAGGTTGGTCTCGAACTCCTGACCTCAAGTGATCCTCCCACCTCAGCCTCCCCGAGTGCTGGGATTACAGGCGCGAGCCACCAAGCCCGGCCTGTTTCTGTTTCTTATGTGAGGCCCTCACTGGACTGCAAGCTCCATGAGGCCAGACGCTGGTCTGTTTGGCTCACTAACTGTGCCCAGGCTAGGACCATCCAATGAAGGCCTCCCCGTGGCCTTCAGGGTATGTGACCCACGAGGCTGCTCTCACCTCTGCCCACCCCTCGAGCTGTATCCCCGTTTCTTCCTCTGCCGTGAACTGCCTGGAGTGTGTGCAGCACAACTTACGCATGTAGTAGGCATCTCTCTTCTTCTCCCCACCTAGCAGGTGCACTCCTATTCATCCTCTAAAACCCAGTGAGGAAATGCCCTCCATGAGGAAACATTCCCTGACTCTGCTCCCACTTCCAGCAACCGTTAATCCCTCCTTCGACTGTCCCTCCTATATATGTTCGTGTTGTCGTGTACAGCCTTCCACATCCGTCTCTGTGGGCAGAGTCTGTCGTGTTCGCCTCCAGACTTCATGAGCATAAGCTCTGCAATCAGCCCACTGTCCTCAAATAACGCCCTCCGTCATGCCCCACCCAGGGCAGGCTGCTGGCCCCAGAACTGCCACAGTCCCTCCCCAAGACAGCTTGATTGGGGGCGCCACAAAAGGAACTGCCTCCCTGGGGGTTCCCGCACTCCCCAGCACTAGGCAGCTGTCTTTTCTGTCACTGAGGCGCAGCGGGCAGACCAGGGGGTCTGCAGGCCTGGCCTCTGGTCTCTGCTCTGGGCACCTGGCCTTCAGCCCTCCCCGCGCTCGCCCTAGCCCGGCTCCTTCCCTGGGAGGGGTCTTTCTGGGGGCAAAGCTCCTCCTTTCAGCATCGTCCTTTCTGCTTCCTTCTCTCCTGGCTGGGGCAGCAGCCTTCCCCATCAGTCATCTGCTGTGGGGTGAGCGGCCACGTGTGTGCACGGGTCAGAGAGGTGGGAGCCAGCCCCGCCGTGCCCACGGTCGAGGCAGGGCAGACAGTTCCTCCCGAGAAGGGACGTGCACCTGGCCGGGCTACGACAACCCCTCCGCCCCCCGCAGGTCCACTGCTCGAGGAAGACAGGAGCGGGGAGCCGGCCAGGGCCTCCTCTGGAGTCATCCCAGACGGACAGGGAAAGCAGGGAGAGGCCATCGAAGGCAGGGAGGCTCCCCCCAAATCCCTGCACCACCGACAATATTTTTATAACACTGTTTTGGCACTTCCGCTGTGAACTTAATTTAACGTCCGTATTGCTGCTACTTAATTAAATAGATGAACTCATTTTACATTTACAAGTCTTAATTCATCCTGAACAAAATTGGCCATGTTTAGTTCTTTATACACTAGCAGCTCCCTGGAACAAATGGTGGCCTTTTCGAGTTAACGGCGGGGACAGGTTAAAAGCTAATTATCGGCTCTGGTCGCCTGCAAGAGAGCGAGCGGGTGTCTTTATCCATCATCCAGAGCGAGCGCAGCTCCTTCTTCCCCAGGCCCCGCCGTGGAGACCTGGGCCGGGATCCCCGATGGGGGGCAGGCGGCCGCCGCGTCCCCTCGCTGCTTTCTGCCCCACCGCAGCCTGCCTGTACGCCGTCCTGTCCCTGCTGCTTCGCCCACGCCTGCACCTCACTCCTGGGCACGCACCCCCTGCTCTCCCCGTGCCCGCCTCCCCCACCCCGCAGCCTAGGCCTTGCAGACCACTCTGCCCTAGATCCCGCCAGTCTGGGACGCTAACACACAAGGCATCTGAGAGTGGGGCCCACGCCCTGTCCCTCTGCAGCTCCTGAGGGCCGGGCAAGCGGCACAGCAGGCGGAGCTGAGCTGGGCTGGGATGGAGCCAGGCTGCCGGGGGTCCCAGCACTGCCTCTCCAAGCCCCATCCCTTCATCTGACAAACGGGTAACGAGCCCTGTCTCCTGGGGTCGTGGTGAGGGTTCTCTGAGCCAATCCCTGGGGAGTATCCAGGCCCTGGCACATAGTAGCTGCTCAGTAAATATGGCCAACTTGGTGCTGAGCACTGGTGGGCACACAGAGGAGTCCAGCTGGTAAGCTGGAAATCAGATGTCAGCTGCCCGGGCGGGGCAGGGGGGAGGGTGAGGTGCTATCTCTGGGCAGCTCTACCTGGTGGGGACCGTCTGTGCCCAGGAGCCAGCACCTGGGGGACAGAGAAGTCACATGGTCCCAGGACCGTGGCTGAAGATGTCTGGCAAGTCCCCACCTTCACACGCAGCAGAGTCAACCAAGCAAATCTGAGGCCACCGGCAGGTGTCCCGGAAGGCTGATGCCTGGCCCGGGTTCAGCCACAGTGAGGGGCCCAAGGCAGCCGGCACGCACTCCGCAAGATGCGATGGGAAGGTCTATTACAACCCCACTTTACAGGAAGAAACTAGAGCCCAGAGAGGTTAAGCAGCTTGTGCAGGGTCACACAGCTAGCAACTCTGGAGATGGGGTTTGAACCCAGACATTCTGGGGACAAAGTCCACAGTCTAACCACAAAGCATGCTGCCCCTTGAAGAATGAACGGAGTCCCCCAGAGCTGCGTGACTCTAGTCTGGGCTCTGCCCGCAGTGCTAACTGGTCCCCAGGCATGTGGGCAGTGTCCCCTCCCCAGGTCCCTTTGGGGGGTCACCTTCTGCACCAGGGGGGCCGGCTCCCACACCAGGGGACACCGGGGGGCTGACTCCTCTACCACGAAAAGCCGACCACAGGAAGGCCGGCCGGCCTGCCCTGCGCGTGGTGAGCCGGGACAGGGACAGTGGGGGGAGTGTGAAGCCTGGTGTCAGTCTGGCCACCTCCCTCCTTCTCAGCCCCACCCCCGCATCCCGCCAACACCAGGCAGACGACAGCCAAGCCAGCAGCCGGTGCCCCTATAAAGCCGCCCTGCCCTTTGGCAGAGCCGGCCACCCCTGAGCCCGCCGACCATGCAGGGTGTCTGCTGGCGAAGGCAGGGGGTGGGAGAGGGAGCTAATCCCAGCAGATGGGGGCAAAGCGGTCAACCCACCACCCTGGGGTGGAGATAAGTGGGCCAGAGGTGCAGGCAGAGGTACACTGTGTCACCAAAGGCTCCCCTGGGCCAAATGAAGCCACCAAGCCACCCAGAGGCCAGTCTGCCCCGGCCTGCCGGCCTATGGTTCCACGCCAGGAGGCCAGGAGGCTGGCGAAAGGCCTCGGCCCAGCGGGCGCTGGTGACGCAACCGCGAGGGCCAGTTGCAGCAGAGGCTGCTGGCAGCCAGAGGCACCGCTCCCAGGGGAGCCAGCTGTTTGCTGGGGGAGGGGAAGCCTGGTGATGGGGGACTCGCTCATTAGCCATTAATCCTGCTGCGAGCTCACTTCACTCCGCAGGGGCCTTGGGAGAGCTCAGAAGCGCACAGAAGGTGGAGCTGCTGTGGACAGCCTGTGGTGTGGACTGGCTGCCTCGGTTTCCCCAGGGTGTAAACGCCCTGCCCCTGCCTCCCCCACACAAGGGATGCTGTGGGGCCATCAGACGCCCCTGCGGGAGGCTGGCTGGCCCCTCTGCTCTCTCCCCTGGGAGTCCAGGCCTGGCCCCTGGGCCTCCCCGGCCAGGAACGCGAACAGGTCAGAACAGTACGCAGGCCCAGCTTCCTGGCCAGCCCCTGCCAGGCGAGAGGCCCCGGCACCCCCGGCTCCCCGTCATGCCCTGCGCCTTCTCCGTGCAGCAGGCCTGAGACGAGGCTGCAGAACCCGGGACCCCTCCCGGGCCCAGGAGCAGGAGCCCCTCCTACAGGCACCGCCGTCGTCACAGCCACACCGGCACCCCAGAGCATCCTGCACACCTGCCGCTGTGTTCTGAGCTTCGCCGGCGGCAGCCCTATTTCTAGATGAGCAAACAGAGGCCCAGAGAGGTGGCGTTCCTTCCTAAAGCCACGCAGCCAGCAGCACGCGTGACTGGGATGTTATCCCAGGAGGATCCCGTCTCAAGATCTGAGCTACCACCCCTCCCCACCCCCATCTCCTCTGCTGACGCCCCAAGGGCAAAGACCCAACCCCCAGCCACCAGCCAGAGAGAGCACGCCACCTGCAGGCTGCCACCAGTGCGGGAGTCAGGCTGGGGAGGCTCAGAATGTGGGTGCCTGCACCCTGAGACCCGGGCAGGATGCAGAGGGAGTGGGGAGCATGGGGGGGTTTTGCTCGGAGCAGCTGGCCCCAGCCCCTTAGCACAGAAGCCAGGGCCCAAGGCAGACACATGCGGAGTCTGAGCAACAGTGTCACCTAGGGCCCCCTCAGTGGGCTGGGAATCCGAGTGAGCAGCCCAGCCCCGCCTGGGCTGGTGGCACCTCTGCACCCCTCGGTCTGGGCCTCTTGATCCCCACACCTCCTCCTGGAGGCCCCCAGGGACCCATGCCGTGTGCATGTGCCCCGGCGTGGTCTCACTAGCCGTGAACTGACAGCAGGGCGGGCGGGGCCGGCCCTCCCCGGGTAAGAGACAGGGGACTGGCACACCCAGGACTGGGGTTGGGAATTCTCCGGCTCTCCCAGTGCCCAGGGAGCCCGCCTGGGGTGACACTGGAACCCATGGAAGGTCCCTGGGCACAGGCGGTAGAGAGGAGGGGCCCAGCCGCCCTCACTGTCCCCCCCAGAGTTGCATCGGCTCCAGCTCCCGGGCTGGAGACCCCCCAGCCCCACTCCCCCAACCCCGCGGCTCCTCAGGCAGTCCCGGCTCCCCCCAGCCCAGAGGCTGTTTCGTCAGCTGGTCAACAAATATTTGCCCAGCACCTTCCTGCCAGCCAGGACAGAGGCAGGCGTCACAAACGCAGGAGAGGGAGCTCTGCTGGAGCTGGGACACGCACACGTGCAACTCGCACAGTCACACATGCAACACACGGTCACACACATGCAACTTACACAGCCACACACTGCATAGCCACATGCACACAACAGTCACAACGCTCACACACACAATATACACACAGCCACATGCGCACGCAACAGTCACACGTGCAACAGTCACACATGTGCAACTCACACAGTGACACATGCAACACACGGTCACACACATGCAACTCACACAAGCACACACACCACACAGCCACATCACACAACAGTCACAACGGTTACACACACAATATACACACAGCCACATGCGCACGCAACAGTCACATGTGCAACAATCACACGCATGCAACTCACAGTCACACACATGCAACACATGGTCACACACACCAGAGTCACATGCACACGACAGACACATGGAACTCACAGTCACACACATGCAACACACGGTCACACACACCACAGCCACATGCACACGAAACAGACACATGCAACACACGGTCACACACACCAGAGCCACATGCACATGACACAGTCAGACATATGCAACTCACAATCACACACATGCAACTCACACACTCACATGCAACACATGGTCACACACACCACAGCCACATGCACACGACACAGACACATGCAACTCAGACACATGCAACTCAGACACATGCAACTCACATGTAGTCACACACGACAGTCACACACATGCAACTCACACAGCCACACACACCGCATAGCCACATGCACCCAACAGTCACACACACACAGTATACCCACAGTCCCATGAACACACACCCCCAATATCGACACACACATCCAACACAACCCACACCCATTCGCACAACACAGCACAACCACACACTCACACCCAATACAACCGCATCGTGCTTGCATACCCAGCACACAGTGGCTGACCGGGAGGAAGCGGGGAGGGACGGGCCGGCAGAGGGAAGGGAGGGCTGCGTCCCGGGGCTCGGGGCGCGGGGTGGGCCGTGCTCGTCTTGCACACTGTCGCAGCCCTGGGCAGGCGTGGGGAAGGGCGCGGTGGCGGGGAGAGAGACGGGGAGGGCATTTACTAAGACTGGTCGAGTGGGGGGCTGACCATTGCCTAATTAAGTCCTTCTAGCTGCCACCCTCCCAGACGGGGTTCAAGTAACCCCTGAGGCCCAGAGAGGGTGAGGCCACCCCACTGGCAATGCCCAGCCTGGCTTCCAGTCACCCTTGTCCCATGGGGGCTTCTGGAATTTCTAGAAGGCCCAGGAGAGGCTCCGGAAGGAAGCTGGCTCCCTGCCACCTTCCCAGCTGGAAGATGCCACTGGCTTCTGTGCACGGTGCCAGCTTCTCGCGGGCACAGTCACGGAACACTCAGCAGTGCCGGCCCTCATTGGCGGAGGATCTTAAAACAGTAATGTAGAAACCCTCCACGACCCCCTGGGCCGGGCGCCAGCGCGCCCTGGATTTTATAGGTTAGGAACACTCAGACAGAAAGGGGCTGGCCTGTCTTGGGGACGGCTGTAGTTCATGACTGGGCCCCTGCCCGCCCCACCACACTCCGGCTCCTCCAGGGCTGGAGCTGGAAACCCCTCCTGCAGCTCCGACGCTGACGACCAGGGAGGCTGCAAACACACGTTCCTGACTGACGGGGAAGGATGCCCAAGTGGGAAGGGGACTTTGGCGGTACCACTGCATAGAAGACGACACTGAGGTCCACAGAGGTCCCAAACGTGCCCAGAGCTGATGCTCAGCAGCTAAGGTGGGGCCTGGACCCCAGACCTCTTGATTCTGCACCGGCAGGAGGGAGGGCCAAGGGTGTCCTGGGAGGCTGGGCTGTGAGGATGGCACCGGGCCCGAGGCAGGAGCCTGGGACGCAGCGCTGGCTGCACCACAAACTCGCACTGGGCTCTGGCTCCTTATCCGAGGAGGCGAGTGGGGTGAGACACAGCGCAGGGGTGGGGTCGCTCTTCGGGTTTATGTCTCTAAATCTGAACAGAAAACCAGCGTCCAGGCCCAGGCTGGCAACCTCTGATCTCGGAGCAAGCACTGCGGGACGGCGGTCAGTGATCCGGGGGGCCGAGACCACCGGTGAAGGGGTGCAGCCCCAGGATCAGAGTTTCTGCTGTGACCCGCTGGTCCCTGAGGAACCCGGACAAGCTGGCCCACTGGGCTCCAAGAGGCTCCTCGAGCCTGGCACAGACTTGCACGCACAGACCTGCCCGGCCACCTCCAGCAAGGTGCTGGCTATCGCACCCGCCCCATCGTTCCCCAAAGCCCTTCCCCGACCGGCATAAAATGAGAATGGAATGGGGAGGTGTCGGGGGCTCTTGGCCTCTGAACAGTTGGGAATAGAAATAGAAGCAGAGTCCGGAAGATTCTTCAGAGAAAGGAAAAATCCTGCCCTTCCTGAGACCTTTCACGTCCTGGGGGTCTGCTATGGTCTGAATGTTTGTGTCCCTCCAAAAGTCACGTCGAAATCCTCACCCCCCAGGCCATGATGTTAGGAGGTGGCGCCTTTGGGGGTGATTAGGTCATGGGGACGGTGTCCTCATGGGAGGGATTAGTGCCCTTCCAAAGAGGCCCAAGGGAGCTTGTTTGTCCCATCACCACATGCGGGCACAGCGAGCAGGCGCCATCTATGAACCAGGAAGCGGGATGTCACCAGACACCAAATCTGCTGGTGCCTTGATCTTGGACTTCCAGCCTCCAGAGCCATAAGCAATAAACGTCTGTTGTTTGTAAACCACCCAAGGGCAGTTTGTTACAGCAGCCGAGCTAAGACAGGGTCCTTGGCCTCCCCATGTGCCCCAGCATCGTGGGTCACCAGGGGAAGCCTCGGGGGTCCTTCCCAAGTCTGGAGGGCATGAGA
>NW_012153075.1:155810-166965 GCF_000956105.1 Propithecus coquereli | reverse complement strand
CTTCATTATCCCACTTGCCCAGAGGGGAGACTGAGGCACACAAAGGGAAATGATCTGCGGTCGCGCACAGGGAGGGAGGGGCCGGGACTAACCCCAGGCAGGTCCAGCGTGTGCTCCCAGACACCGCGTGGTCCTGCCTGGATCCGGGTCTGGGGAGCAGAGAAACAGGCCAGCCGAGGGATGCAGGGGGGATGTGCTGGGGCCCCTGGTGCGTGAGCTGGGTCGCAAGATGACAGCTTCCTGGTGGCCATCCCGCAGTGCCAGGTGCCCGTGTCGTGCATGATATCAGTCAACGGGTCCTTCTATCCCACGCGGGCCCTAAACACACAGCAGCTGCTTTGTGGACACGAGAGCATGTCCCCAGCACGCTGCGTGATTGAAGACAAGGCCACCGCACGCCACATTTTGGTTTTGGTTTCACAGACTGACCTGGAACCTCATCCGGGTCTGAGACACAGCACTGTGTGCTCTGTCCCCACTGTACAGCAGGGAAAACTGCGTCACAGAGAGGGCAACAGGTGGCCTAAGGCAGAGCTGGGACTGAAAGCTCGATGTGGCCCACCCTGGGGCCACCTCGGCAGTCCAGCCTCAGCTCCCAGCTGTGTGACACTGGCCAAGTCACTTCCCCTCTCTGTGTCTCAGTTTCCTGTGGCATAAAATAGGATGGTCGCCTCACTGCCTCATGGTTGAGGAGCTGAGGCGTATGCAGCACACAGGACAGTCCCGGCCACGCGGTCAGGGCATTGCCACCGTTTTCCATGGCTCCTTCTGTGACCTGCCCTATCCACAGGGCATCCTCATTGCTCGGGGACCTCCCCCGTTCTGCCTCTGACCCTCACACCCAGAGAAAACTCGCCCACCGGTCACGGCCAAAAGCCCTCCCGCCCTGGAAGCGGACCTGCAGGCACAGACGTCTGGGTGGCTGGGGACAGCGGGGCCACAGCCAGCAGCATCTGCAGGGCAGAGATAACCCGGCCAGCGGCAGGCGGCCGTGCCCGGCTCCGGCTAACGTGCCCGTCGGGGCGTTTCGGGCCAGGAGCCCCGGCCCTGGCGCCCGGCTCGGCACGGCAGCGGCGTGACAGGCGGGCAGAGCCCCTCACAAAGAGCGCGTCCTCTGCGAGCGGAGATAAAGCTCGCAGGGAGGGAAGGGCGCTACGTCAGTTGTCGGGCGATGTAGCACATGCTGACGGGGCAAATGTGAGGCCCTTCACGGCCGCGCCGCTTTATCTCCCGCGCCGAGGCCGCAGACACTGGCTCGGCCGCGCGGCTCCCGCGGAAAATATTAATATGTAAATGTCACCCTCCGAAGACCAGAAATGAAATGGAATGACCGACCACAAGATGCTCTGCCGGCAAGATCAAAAGGGAGAAAGGGAAAGGCGGAGCTGCGCGGCTGGAGGAGGAGACGGCCTGGCGGGGGCGGCGGGGGCTGCCGGCGGGGTCAGCTGTCTTCACTCTGTCCTGGCAATCGGCTCCGCGTGGAAGGTTCTGGGCGGCAGATCCACTAACGGGGTGTCTTCACCTGCTTCCCGGACAACACACGTGGATGGGGAATCTTCTGGAAGCTTTTTGTGTGCATGAGCCCACTGAGTCACTGCTAGCCCTGTGGCCCCATTTCACAGATGAAGGAATTGTGGCACAGGAGGGTGGGCAGGGGGACCAAGGGCACATGGCCGTGCTGGAACCCAGGTCCCCGCGTGTTTCCAGACACCCTATCTCCTCCCATCTGATCTCCCGTCAGCACACAAAGATGCCGCCGTGTGCCGACGGACTCCAGGCCGCCTGCCTGTGTCCCCAGCTGGCCCCCGCCCCCCGGTGGGGACAGAAGCCCTCGCCCACCAGGAACATCAAGAACCAAGGGGCACCCCCACCCCACCCCACGGTCAGGGCAACGCCGCAAACATCACAGCAGCTCCTCGAATCAAGGCGGAGAAAGGGTGAGGGGCCTCGGAGAGAGAAGCTGGTCTACCCGCCTCGTTTTATAGCTGGGGAAACTGAGTCTGAGAGAATGTCTAATCGTTATGGAAATATCCACCAGCCCTGGGGCCAAGCGCCATGCTCCACGATCCCGGCTATCACTCCTTGAACCCCTGTGGGTGGCCAACCAGCACCGTCTCCTTGTCACAGAGGACGGCAGCCTGCCCAGGGTCCTGCGGTCACAGGTGCCGGAGCCAGACCACAACCCAGCTCCGTCCCCGCTTCCTCGGGCCTCCCAGGAGCGAGTACTCCCTGCGTGGTGCCCTGACAGCTCAAGGGAAGGCCTGTCCCCAGGCAGGGACCACAGCCTTAGCTCTGGGGAAGCCCTGGCAGGAAGGAGGGACGAGAGTGAAGCCAAGTGATGACCTGGGGCGGCTGCCCTGGGGCTGCCCCATTGCCCAACGCCCCCGGGCCTCCCTCGCCACCTCTGCTTGCCACCGGGCGCTAGCGTTTTATTCCTCCTCCCGTCTCTTTCCTGCACCCATCCCTGCGTGTCCCCACATGCCCGGATGTGAGAAAGCGCGGCCAGGAGCAGAGTCCCCGGTGGGGGCGGGACGCCCACTAGCTGCAGAGCTGGTGGGGCAAAGTGGGCTTCAGGGCTTTGCAGAAGGGACAGGAGGAAATGGGCCCTCCCTGCCCCCGGTGCATGGAGGGCCTGTCCACATGTGCGGGGTCCCCATGCCCCCCAGCCCAGCTGGGGGACCCCCAAAGAGTGCTGTCGTCAGTTCCAAAGCGTCCTCACCCACCACAGACTTGGACCCCCTTCTGTACAGCTTAGTCACAGGGTGCCCTGGAAGACCAGGGGACATCTGCATCTCCTGCCCCCACACCTGTTCAGGTGGTCTCCCCACACACAGAGAACTGCCGGCCCAGCCCAGCCCCCTGCACTCCGAGGCCGTGAGAAACACAGCCTGAGCCTCTGCCCCTCCCCCACATCCCTCCACCCGCCTGCTGCCAATTCTCATCCGCAGACTCTCAGGGTGACCCCAGGGCCGGCGGCTAAAAGGAGCAGGTGTGTTCCTTCCTCAACGGCCGCTGATGAACCCCTCGGGCACGGCAGCCAGGCGGGAGGAGGCTGGGCGCGAGGGGGCCATGAGGGTCATGGGGGGAGCACGGGCTGAGACCAGGCAGCTCCCCTGGTTCCCTGGGCATCACCCCAGGCTGGGGTGCAGGCTCCAGGGGACAGGGTTGGGGCAGAGATGGGCTGGGTGCCCCCAGATGGAAACTATGACTTCAGAAAGCGGGGACGCCGCCTGGGAAACAGCAATGTTCGTGCGTCAAAGCACGGCACCCTGGGAGCAGGAAGCTGGCTCCTGAGCTCCCCCAGAGAGGACGTGCTTACGTACACACACGTATGCACACACGCACCCACACGCATGCTCTCTACACACACATGCACGCAATCCACCCATATGCGTGCTCACGTGTTCAGACATGCACACGCCTATGTGCACACATGCATACACACAGGGACATGCGTGCACACATACATACTGATAGGCAAACACACAACTACATGCCCACACGTGTACAGGCAAACACACATGCACACACAGATACACACGTGCACACACGTCCCTGCCAAGCCTCTGACTCATCAGCTTGGCCTCCAGCTCCCAAGGTCCCTGCAGGGAGTGGGGAGAGAGGCTGCTGCTTGGCAGGGCCGGGGGGGCTCCAGAACCCCCCACTGAGGCCCTGACCCCCGTCCCGCTGGAGGGGCAGGAGGACAGCCCGGACTTGTGATCTGGACTCGGGAAATCTCCACCCTGTAGGAAGAGGTTCTGGCACCAGGAGCCCTTCCCGGGAACAAAGGGCGGAGGGCCTCTGGGCTCAGCTGCCTGTGCGGGGAGCTGCGGGCCCGGCAGCCTTTGGGGGGCTGCACAGCCAGGCCTGCCCCCTGCCAGGCCTGACTGTCTCCTCCCTTCTCCCAGGAGCTTCCCTGGGCGGAGGGGGGCTGAGACCAGGGGGCGTCCGGGGGCAGGACTCAGAGGGTGCAGGGGGGGTCCCACAAAGCGGAAATGGGGCAGCACATTGGGTTGCTTCCAGGGAAGCCCTGAGGCTCCTGCCCAAAGTCAGGGCCTGGGTCCCGGCTCCTCTGGGACTCAACTGGATGTGGGGACAGGAGGGAGGAGGACAGGGAGGAGGGAAGATGAGAGTGGGGAGGACAGAAGAGAAGGAGCCCAGTGGGCCCTTCCAGGAGGAGGAGTGGGGAGTGACCAACCAGACCTCCCTCCTTCTCCAGCCGCGGCTCTCCAGGCCTCTAGGCAGCCCTGCCGCACCCCGGAATCCCCTGGGGAGCTTGGGGTCTTCTCTGTTTTTAGAAGCCCCCAGAGATGCCAAGTGCAGAGGTTCTCACAGTGGGGTTGCCACGCCGCAGCACCATCACCTGGCAGCAGGAATGCAGCCTCCGGGGCTCTGGCCCCAGCTGTGGAATCGGACACTCCAGTGGGGCCCCAACTCCTGTAGTATGCCCCGCCCCCCCAGGATTGTGATGCCTGGAGTGTGGGGACCACCCGGGCCTCTCCACCAGTCTGCAAAACGAGAGAAAAGGAGCGGCCAGGGGCCAGGCGCTGGACGGGCAGCGCGGGGACCCCAGGAGGGTAGGGCCCAGGTGGGGATTGCTCCTGCTGCCTGGAGGTGGGGGCCTGAGGCCTCGAGGTAGCAGGGGCCCCCCAAGTCCTTCCAGAAGCTGGGAGACGAGGAAGGGCCCAGCTGGTGAAGTCTGGGGGAGCGTTTCTAGGTTGAGGGGCAGCGGAGAGGGAGGAGAGCGAGGTCAGCTGTGTATCGGTGTGGAAAGTACCACGGCGCTTCATCGTCATAGGTCAGCCCGGAAGAGCCCCCCACAGTAGCTGCTGCCAACCACTAATGCTTCCAGAAGCTCGTGGGTGCCAGCCGCTGTTTCAAGGACTTTAGGGAGACTGTTCTTCCCACACAACACAGGAGCAAACGTGCGCACAGAGAGGCTCAGCACATGGCCCAAGGCCACCCAGCTGCAAATGGCCAAGCTGGGGAGAAGAGAACCCCGGCAGGCTGGAGTAGGGAGAGGCAGGACACAGAGGGGACGGGAGCCAGGATGAGGCTTGGGGTCCATGCTGGGGCAGGCCCACGAGCCGCCCAGAGGGGCTGATGGACCCTGCAGCGGAGCCATCGGGTGGGGGCAGGGGTGGTCCTAACAGGACGACGCCAGCTCGCGGCCGCAGCGGAGAGACCAGAGGAGTGTTTCAAAGGCTCTCTGAGGCCCCCAAGGCGACGCCCAGGTACCAAAGGCTGTGGTTTGGGGTCAGGTGACGTGCGGCATGGCGGAGCATCACGGCTGTGGCTGGGCCTGACTCTCAGAAGGCCTGGCCAGCGACCCCCACCCAACCGACCCTGCAACTCGCCAGGCCAGGGACAAGCAGGCAAGATCAGGGTCCCTCCGTCCTCAACCCTCTGCAGATCTGCAATTAAATTAGCCTCTGCCTCCACCAACATCTCCCGGCTAATCAGCCCCCGCCCTCCCGTTCCCCCGGTGATGGCCGCGCTTTGATATCGGAGTGGACTCTAATGTGTGCAGCGTGAGGGACCCTTAATTTATTACGTGTCTGTAATTGATGTTTATATAAAGTAGCTCTTACAGCTACTCAAAGTAGGAGATGAAAAGCCATCCATCAGCCGTTTGCCTCAAAAGAGAGGAAGCAAACACCGCACATATCAAAAGACGCCCCCGAAAAATCCCGGGAAGGGGCTGGACGGCACACGGCCGCTTTGAAGCTCGGGGTTCCGCCCAGGCACACGAACAGCCGACGGCCAGGGCGCAGGGATCGGCACAGCTGTCAGAGGCTCGCGGAAGCTGCGGCGAGTCTGGGGTCAAACCCGGGCCTGGGTGCGAGATGCTGCCCTGGGGCGCAACAGCCTTGCTCGGCCACTCGGCCCGGTCGCCTACTCCGATTCCTTCGTGGCCACGCGTCGTGTCCCCTCTGGGTCACAACTCCAACAAACGTTTTGGGGTCCAGGCCTGGTTTTGAGGGGGTTCTGCTGAACCCCAGGGTGAGCCCAGGGCTGCACCCCTGACCTTAGAGCTAAGGTTTAACAACGTGCACGGCGGGGCTGAGCCAGCGTGGCCTTGCAGGATGCGCTCCCTATGCCCCGCGCAGATTCTCTCCCCGCCTCTCTCAACCGCCACTGTGTCCGCCCTCCCCACGTCCCCACCCACAAGCACAGAGACCCTGATTTTTTTTTTTTTGAGACAGAGTCTCACTCTTTTGCCCGGGCTAGAGTGCCGTGGCGTCATCCTTGCTCACAGCAACTTCAAACTCCTGGGCTCAAGCGATCCTCCTGCCTCAGCCTCCTGAGTAGCTGGGACTACAGGCATGCGCCACCATGCCCGGCTAATTTTTTTTCTATATATTTTTAGTTGTCTGATTAATTTATTTCTATTTTTGGTAGAGACGGGGTCTCGCTCTTGCTCAGGCTGGTTTCGAACTCCTGAGCTCAAACAATCCGCCCGCCTCGGCCTCCCAGAGAGCTAGGATTACAGGCGTGAGCCACCGCGCCCGGCCAGACCCTGACTTCTGAGCGGTGGGAGGAGACTGGTCCTCCTGGGGAGACAGAGACCGACCAGGCCGTGGGGCCCCGGCCTTGTCTTCAGAGCTCCCCTGCACGTGGCGTTTGATAGCATGAGACACTCTGTACGCTTCCCGTGGCTGCTGTAACAAACCGCCATGGACCGCGTGGCTTGGAACAACAGAAATGGATTCTCCCACAGTTCCGGAGGCCAGAAGCTGGAAATCAAGAACACTGGGCTGACATCGAGGTGTCGTCGGCAGGGCCGCGCTTCCCCCAAAGGTTCTAGGGGAGGGTCCTTCCTGCCTCTCCCAGCTTCTAGGGGCTCCAGGCGTCCTTGGCTTGTGGCCGCATCACTCCGGTCTCTGCTTTCTGTGTGTCTCAAACCTCCTTCTGTCTCTCTCTCCTAAGGACACGTGCGATTGCATTTAGGCCACCTGGATAATCCGGACCATCCCATCTCAAAATCCTTGAGGGAATCACATCTGCAAAAGCCCCTTTTCCAAATAAGGTCACGTGCACAGGCTCCAAGAGTTAGGGTGCGTACGTGTTTTGGGGGCCATCTGCAGCCAACCACACACACGAAGGGGAAGCGGGTCTAGGTTCCTGCTTCTCTGTGTCCAGCTCAGATGCCACCACGAGTCAGGCGCTCACTTGGCAGCTCTTCCACCTGCCCGGCATTTACCGAGTGCCAGGCGCTGTTCTGGGCACTGGGGCTACGGCAGCAAAGAAAACAGACAGCGCCCCAACCCTCACGGAGGTTACGGGATCTGCGGTTAAAGAGTGACACGTACGAAGGAAAGTAAAATGAAGCCAGGAGAGGAAGTGGGTGCTCATTTCGACAGGGTGGTCAAGGTTGGCCTTGTGGCGGAGCAAACTTTTGAACAGAGGCCTGAAGGAGCCGGGAGCAAGAGCCTGTGCAGACGGGGAAGAGATTCCTGGGCAGGGGAACAGCAGGAGCGAAGCCCCGCGGCGTCTGGCGGGTTCACAGAACAGCAAGGAGGACGGTGCCGGGGGAGGGGGGCAGGAGGGGAGGTTTGAGGGCACCCTGGGGGGCTTTGTCGTTCTGGTGGCGACTTTGACTTTCACTCTCCCTGGGTGGGAGCCGTGGGAGGGCTCCTACGCAAGGCCTAAGCCACGTGCGCCTGCCCCCCAACCAAGGCGGGGCTCCCCCCGCCGCGGTTTCCTTCCAGCAGCGAGCCTCAGAAGCAGCCGTCACCCCTGCTGCGGCGCCGAGTCCACGGCCTGTTCTCACGCACACAGCTGCAGGCACAAAGCCGGGCTGCCAGGGTGCCGGGTGCCCCGGCGGGGCGGATGTGTGCTGGCCCCATGCACACACACACACGCGTACACACACACGCACTCAGGGAGCAGTGGGCCAGCCCAGCGACTGCTGCAGCCGCAGCCCCGATTAAGAATGTACCAGCCCGGAGGGAAGAAGTCTTAGCTATGAGCCTCCCACAGTGGGGTCCTCGGCGGTAGCAAAACTTTGCTTCTGGGAATCAAATGGAAATCCAGCCCCTGGAGTACAATGAAAAGCCGGCTCACAAAGCATTTTCCTTTTGAAGAGCCAGGCGGCCCCCTAATGACGGGAGAACCGGGGGCATGTGGGGACACGTGGGGGCTCCGGGGAGGGCACACGAGATGGCCCCGGTGCTGGAGGCGCTCGGCCCCCCGGGCCCCACCTGCTCGGCGCTGCCTGGCCTAATAAACCCTTTCTCTTCGGAGTCACATTCGATGCGGTTCCAACAGGGAGCCATACGTCACCAAATCCAGCAAAAATTTGTGCTAAATTGAATCAATCCATCTTGGAAATGGCTCTTGTCAGCTTCTGTCAGAGGAACCGTCTGCAGGGGACGAAGGGATCAGGACGCGGGGGCTGGGTGGGCGTGGGGGGGTCTCACTGCAGGGCTCCCGCAGCTCCTGGTTGAGGTGGGAGGAAGGGACGCACACACGTGCACGTCCTCACGCACGAGGCTCCCGGGAACGCGGTCGGGGAGGGGACAGGCAGGCAGACCAGGTGTCCCCTTAATGGCGGACGTGCCTCCCGTCCCCGCAGCCTGGCTGATCGGCTATTGTTCTCCCCGCCCTGCGCGGCCAGCATGCACCCCTCCTTTCTCCACTCAGTGTCGTCCCACGGTCACCAGGCACCCACTAGACGCCGGGCGAGCCGATGGCAGGGAAGAGTCCAGGAACGCCAGCCCAACGGAGCTCAGACCCGGGGCTGCAGCCAGGGGCCGGGGCCAAGGCTGGAGCAGTGGCTCCCTGCAGGTGGGCAACTAGGACCACGGCCCCTTCCCGCTCAGGGACCAGTGGGGAGAGCTGGAGGCTGGTGGCGGCCGGAGGAAGGCTCTGACCCAGTTCCCTGTGTACCACACCTGGATCTCTGGGCTGCTGAGATAAACAAGCCTCGGTATTGGTACCCCGCGGGGAAACCGAGTGAGGCCCTGGCAGCCTCGGGGGCCGACCCTGTCCTGGTCCCACTAGCATGCTGTTCCCAGGACCAGAACTCTCACTGTCGCTCCCAGAGCCCGGCCCTCAGAGGTGCCCACGGCATGGATCCAGCCCTTCCAGCCACCCTCCTGTGCGTGAGCGCCGCACAAACCCTTGCTCTCCTGGCACGGGCAGGTCACCTCCCTCTCACACGAGTGACCCTGCTCGGTCCAGCCTTCCAGCCTTTGTCTCTGTGCTGTGCCCTGCACGAGGCCACCCAATCCCTCCCTCCCTCCAGGTGTTGGCTGGAGCCCTCTCCTGCTGTTCCGGCCTGTGCCTGTCCCTGCTGGACGTATCTGACGCGCCCCACCAGCCAGTGACCCGTGATCGGCACAGTCCTTGACGAGTCGGCCACTTGCTCCTGGCTCATCCACACGCTCCCAGAGGCAACTCTTTGAGGACAGAGACCCCGACGGTCATGTCTACACTTCCCCAAGGACCCGACCCAAGGCAGGGCACACAGACACTTAAGGACTATTCTCCTGAATGTCAAGTTCGAGGGCCCCAGCTACAGGTAAAAGACAAACAGTCTATTCATTTCCTGCTAATTTCACTTGCTAGAGAAAAACAAACCAACAAACCGACTTGCTTCAGCATATGGAGTTCACAGGGGTGGCCTCTGTCCTTCGGGGCTGCATTTCTGGGTGACTGTTGCCGTGTGTCCACGCAGTGGCAGCCAGATGACAACTCACAAGGCCACCGGCCCCGCCATGACGCCTGCCCGGCCATGCCGGGTCTCCCCACGAAGCCCCCACGGCCCTCGCCTCTCCTGAGCTGCCCGGCCTCCCCCCGTCTGGTCCCAACTCACCGCTCGGCCCCCGGCGGTGCCGAAACAGCAGCGGCTACATGGGCGTCACCAGCTGTTCCGAAAAATTAACTGATGGGGCTAGAAGTCGGGGCACTGGCTACACCAGCGGGGGGCCACTGACCAGGGGCCAGAGGGGGCTTCTGGGGGCTGGTCGCACTCTGTTCCCTACTGAGTTCAGCTGACTGAAACGCCCACACCTTCCTAATGCTGTACGTCGCTTTCAACTGAACAGTGAAAAAGAAGGAAAATGACACCCATTATGGGCTGATTTGTGTCCTGTCAAAATTACGTGTTGACATCCGGATCCCCAAATGTGCCTGTATTTGGAGATGGGGTCGTTAGAGAGGTGATTATAGTGAAATGAGGTCATACAAGTGGGCCCTGATCCAACAGGACTGGTGTCTGCAACAAGATTTGGACACCCAGAGGGTGATGGTGCCTGCCCAATCAGGAGAGAGGACTCAGAGGAAGCCACCCCTGCCGACACCTTGGTTTCAGGGTTCCGGCCTCCACACCTGTGGGACAAAAGATTTCTGTTGTCGGTGCCAGGCTGTGGCACGGTGTTACGGCACCCCTCGCCCCCCGCAGACCGGGACAGCCCCCGCTTGGTACAGAGAAACAACCCTGAGTCCCAACTGGAATCCCAGCCACGCCCAGCTGCCCTCTGACCTCAGCCTGGCAGCCCCGCCAGGCCCGAGGGAGAGAGAAACACCCGGATTTGGCTGCCTGAGGTTGTTTACCACGACCCCCTGCTGCATTTCCAAACCGGATACCCAGCAAGCAGCGCCTGGACACAGCCCGCGAAGGAGGCATCGTGGGCGGAGGAGGACAAAGGCAATCTCGCCTGACACAGATATAGATGAATTCGTGGACAGGAAGCCCACAGACTGGCAAATTAAAACGCGGTTCGGGGCCGGCGAGTGTCGAGGACGCCTGCTGATGGATCTTCCCGGCCACACCGCCAAGCCGACCAAATATGTCACCACGACAAGCTGGGGAAAACTGCGGCCCGACGGGCTGAGCCGAGGGCCAGGAGAGGAGGGGAGGCCGCAGGCTGCGGGCTGGAGGGGCTGCGGTTCCCAGCGTGGGGCGGGGCGCCTGCAAATCTGGGCCGTGCCTTGGAAGGGGTAGGTGCTGTTGGGGAGGGAACTTCGGCGTGTGGGGAAGTCCGGAAACAGGAGAGGGTGGTTGTGCGGATGCTGGGCCCTTCGCGCGCTCTCCCCTCGTGGAGCTGTAAGGTTTGGGAGAACAAAGGCTTCGTCAGCCCCCAGGCAAGTAGCAGGAGCTCACGGAACAGCTGAGGAACAAATGAAGGAAGGAATGAATGTGCCCGGC
>NW_012153075.1:121920-155435 GCF_000956105.1 Propithecus coquereli | reverse complement strand
CACACCTGCTTCCTCCCTCGTGTCCTTAGAGACCCAAGCCATCCGTAAGGGAGCCACTCGTGGCTATTTAAATTACTGAAATGGAGTCAAACGAAACACTCTGTTCCTGGTTGCACTGGTCACATTGCAAATTCGGGCAGCAGCCATCACAGACCAGACACAATGTGTTTGCATCGACGCAGAAAGTTCTGTTGGACGGTGCTCTCGCAGAACACACACTCCGCCACAGAACGGCCCAAAACGGCTGGCGTCCGTGGGCCAGCTCCTTGGGGTGGAGCCCTCTCGGAGCCTGGCATACAAGAGGTGCTCAGAACTTGCACAGGAACTGGAGACCTTCAGGTGATAATGATCACGATAACACGTTAGGGGCACCTGTATGCCAGACCCTGAGCAGGTGGCCCCCACATTCCCTGCCCTACCTACGAGCCCCCGTATGGAAGACGCCACCGTCCTCGTTCAGTGATGAACACCCGTGTGGATGGCACAGTGGCTTAGAAACTGGTGGTCTGACGCCAAAGCAGTGCCCTTAAAATCACTTCCGTCGGGGCCTGGGCTCCGTTGTGCAAATCGCCGTCTTTGTAGGAGCAGCCGCAGCAAGGACCGCCACCAGGGACCCTCCCTGGGCCCCAGGCAGAGCAGTGGGCACCGTCACAGGCTCAGGTGAGGGACGTGTGGCCTCGGGAAGGTCAGACCCAGGCAGGATTCCCGGGCCCAGGGGCAGCTGATCTGGCAGCGGCAGATCCCTGCAAGGTGGCAGAAAGGCCTCGGGTGACACTGACATGTGCACATATGTACAGGTGCTGATGAGCAGAGCGGCTGGGTACGCGGGGAGTTCTCTGTCCAGCGACTTAACAGTGGTCTAATAACATCGTTCCAGATCTCACCTTCCTGCAAATTCGCCATGTGCCAACAAACAAGCCCCAGGACGCTGCTCACAGAGCGGGGCAGAGCTGGGGCCCAGGCCTACTGGAGGGAGCCCCCCTGCCCTCCCTACCTCTGCGCCCCTGGTTCCGAGACATTAACAACCCCGGATCCTTCCAGCCAATCCGAGTCAAGGTTTTCTGCCACCTGCACCCCTGGGCATCCCAGCAGACACATTCACTCAGCATTTGTGTGAACTGGCTCGTGTACCATCGGACCCTCTCGTTCTGGGCCCAGATACTCGCGAACGCACGGGCTGCAGGGCTAACTGAGCGTTACCTGGAAACACCCTGACGTAGCCGTCGCGTCAGTCTGAAGACACACGTCCGTGCCGCCTACAGCCGCCCCTGGACGGGAGCTGGCCTTCGCGCCCGGCCTCTGTGTCTGCGAAGACCCCGGATCAGGGCTCCGCAGCCGTGAGTCGCCGGGGAATGGGGAGCCGGGATCGGGAGGCCTGAATCCACACGTTCCCAGCAGGCCTTGCAGATCCTCGGGTGCCCCTCTCACATCCACCCTCCCAGGGCCGCGGGCTTTGGGGGTGGCCCCCAGGGAGGACCCGCACCCCTACTTCTCACCCCGCCCCCCAGATGCTCTCCCCTGAGAGGGGCGCCTGCTCTGCCCACACTCCCTCCATCCCAGGGGTGCTCCCGTGGGGTCCTCCCGCCGCCCCGTCGGGATCAGCATTAGACTCAGGCCCGGAAGAGAGGTGCGGGGTGCGGAGAGCCGGCGGGGGACGGCGCCTTTCCGCAGGGTCAGCAGCCTGGGCTCCCGCAGCCAGCGCCACACCTGACCCTCCCTCCTAATGAAGGAAGCGAGAAGGGTGACCATCCGTCTTCTGCGCCACCGGTCCTAATTAAGTGCCGGCGAATTCCCCAACCCGGCTGCTTTCTGTCCCCAGCATAATATGTTATTTACCTGCAGCTAATAGGTTCACGGGTAATGATAGTCTTGTATCAGATGACGGCCGTTTGGCTTCTGACAGTTTTAAAGACCAGTCTCGGGGACACTACAGTTTCTAATTACAGGGTCTGTCATCAGCGAGGTTTTTGGTTCAACACCTCCTTCTCCCTCGGGTGACACTTCTGTCCAGACAGGAAATTTAAGTTCAGCCCCGACAGTTAAGGTTAAAAATACTGCTCGGTACGAGGCAAGGGATCATAATTTGGGTCGCTGCCGTGTTTAATTAATTGGACTGCGGCAATCAGCGCTCCGCGGGCCGTAATTACAGGCAGGCCGCGAGCCCCGCTCCCCCTCGCCGTGTCGTACAGCTGTAATTTTGTGCAGGCTCTGACCCGGCTCAGAGCGGGAGGCCCCGGAGCTCTCGCAAGCCACGAGGTACTTCATTAGGCGGCCATAATTTGTGAGGAAGACACCTGCTCCTTCCTCCCCCATCACCCTGGCAGGCAGGCCCAGGCCGAGGCACCCATGCGGCAACCCCAGATGCTGCAGAAAGCCACCCGGGGAAGGAAAGCCCTGGCTCCAGAGCCTCTTGGGTCCTCTGCCAGTGGTTTCCTCCCACTGTGGCCTCTTCGCTGCTGTGCAAATGGGCCAGGCAGGCTCAGGCCTCAGGGCCTTTGCACTTGCTGCTCCCTGTGCCTGGAACATCTACCCCCAGTGTCCACACCATTTCTTCCTGCTCCCTTCATTCAGGCACCAGCTCAAGTGGCCCCCTGGGAGGGGCCTCTCCTGGTTGCCTTAACCCCCCCACCCTCCAGCCCTCATCCTGTTTCCCCCAATGACCCTCTTCCCAAGATCACGCCGTACCTGGCCTGCACTCCGCCTTCCCTGAGGACAGCGCTGGCCTGACTTGCAACTAGTGGCTCTGTGTCACCCCACTTCCTGTTTCTGGTCCCCCGGGGCCACTGCGTGTCTCCGTCCCAGGCTGGCCTTATTCAAGCTTCAAGGAGGACCCCTGGACAAGCCAGGCTGCACACGGCCCTCCCCGGCCCCACGGATGCGGGGAACACGCCCCTGCCCAGCTCGCTCCTCGGCCCCAGGATCCCCTGCAGGTCGGGGCAGACTCACCGCTGACCACGCAGCGTCCCTTCCCACCTTCCTGTGGCTCCGGAGGCCCCGCAGTCACCACAGCAGACGGCCGAGAACTCGGACCACAGCTTGGAGGCTTGGCTCGGGCCAGGGAAGGCGTTTCCGTGGGAGCCCCTGTCCGTGTCTGCGGAGCGCGGTGACCCGTGGAGACTGCTCTCTGCCTGATGTCCGGTGCCCTGACCCACCGTGCCTCAGTCTCCCCCGTGGTGAGACGGGAAGAGTCCTACCTCCTCCCTCGGGGGGCTGTCCTTAGAGCAGACAGGCCGGGACACACAAGGGTCGTGCACGGCACAGGCTGCAGGAAGCTCTGTGACCCCACGGTGGGAAGTCGGGAGGGGGCCTGGCGACCTCCCAGCAGCTGCCAGGATCAGTGTCCACGCACGATCCAGGCCCTCACGACCACTGGGCACGAGGCTCCCTCGGCCTCCTGCACCCCCGGCTGCCCCCCACTCAGCGGCTGGTCCACCTGCCCCAGGCTGCCTCCCTCAGGCTTAGCGCCTGCAGGGCCCTCAACCCCTCCTGCAGACCCCACCGAGCACCGCACTGCCACCCACGCCTGCCTCCTGGATCTTCCTGCCAGGGTCCCTGTTGGCGTCCGGGTCCCCGCTGAGCCCCCACCGGTCTAGGCCCAAGGACAATTCTGCTGAGTGCTGGGCAGGCTACACGGTGGCCTCCACTGCTGAGCTCTGCCCTCGGGGCAACAAGCCCCACACCACCTCCGCGGCCCTCGTGCCCACCCTCCCCCCCCCCGGGTGAAACGCCGAGACGAGGGTTCCGCCAGGATGTGGTGGAAATTCAGAAAAAACGTTACTCCTCAGGAGGAGATCTCATCTCCGAGGGCTGGAGAGCAGGTGAGGGGGCGAGTCCCATTCCGAGCCCCCACACGAGGGCACAGGGACAGCACCGGTCAGCAAGCAGCCCGTCTTGGTGGCCCTCGCCAAAAAGGGGGTGCTGTTGGCTGCACTGGTACCTCCAAAATGTACGCTGAGGCCCTAACCCCGGTACCCACGCACGTGACCTTTTTGGGAATAGGGTCTTTGCAGATTGGTCAGTTAAGAAGGGGTCACAGGGGAGGAGGGTGGGCCCCAAATCCCACATGGCCGGGGTCCTTGAAGAAGAGAAGTGACTCAGACAGACACGCGGCGAGACGGCCACATGCTGACAGAGGCGAGGACCGGAGTGACGCAGCTAAGCCACGCCAGGGACGTCGGCCACCACCAGAAGCTGGAAAGGGCAGGGAAGGATCCCCCCAGGGCCTTGAGGGACACTCTCATCTGGACTTCGGCCCCCAGAACCACGAGAGGACACATCCTGTGGTTTTGAGCCCCCAGTTTTGGTACTTTGTCTCCGCAGCCACAGAACCCTGATGTAGGGGGAGAGGCGGGGGGAGGGGCAGGTGGCACCATGGGCCCACGCCCCACGCGGTGCCTTCAGCAACGCGGCCAAATCCATCACTGCCACGCCGTGCCCCTCCTCCCCGACCCTCGGCGTGCAGTTCCCACGGAGCTCGGGGAGGGGCGCGCGGTGGCGGCGGGGGGGCCCCACGTGCCTGTTTATTAAGAATCGAAGATCGGGCTGCGCGCATCTCAGCGGAGAGCTGCTTTTGAAGTGCCGAGTGATTTATTTTAGCCAATTACTGGTGCACTTCCCCTTCCCCAAGACCACACGTAATTGATTGAAACCTATTGAAAACAAATTAAGCAGCACCAGGATGCAAAGATCTGTTTGTCACTTCTCCGGAGGTTTGCAGGGAATCCACGTGAACCACCAAACACATTCCCGTTTGTTTTTCCCACTCCGGAAGGACAGGAGGAGGAAAAAGAACAAACCTTTTCCAGACTGAGCAGGCCTCTCCCTGCGCCCGGTAGCCTGTCACTTTCTAGCTCCTGTGGTCCTGGGGACTGTCACCTGGAGGATGCCCCGGCATTCTAAAACCTGACATTACCAACGCCAGTGTCTGTGGCGGCGTGTGCAGGGTGCTCCCGGTATTGTGCAGCAGAAACAAACACCTGCGTGCCGCGCGTCTGTCTGTCTGTTACGACTCACTTTCTTTTGTTTTTTTTTTTTTTTTTTTGAGACGGAGTGTCACTCTGTTGCCTGGGCTAGAGTGCTGTGGCGTCCTCCTAGCTCACAGCAACCTCAAACTCCTGGGCTCCAGCGATCCTCCTGCCTCAGCCTCCCGAGTAGCTGGGACTACAGGCATGCGCCACCATGCCTGGCTAATTTTTTCTATATATTTCTAGTTCTCCGATTAATTTCTTTCTATTTTTGGTAGAGACGGGGTCTCGCTCTTGCTCAGGCTGGTCTCGAATTCCTGAGCTCAAACAATCCGCCCGCCTCGGCCTCCCAGAGAGCTAGGATTACAGGCGTGAGCCACCACGCCCGGCCTCATGACTCACTTTCTTAGAATAAATTCCCCAGCATAGGATTTCTGACATCCAAACGGAGAAATATCTCCCCGGGTCTTGCTACGAGCTGCCTTTCTGCTTTTGCAAAAGGTTGTTTCCATGTGTGCTGACAGGGCTGCAGGAGCCCGCCCGCTTCACCACAACCGTGCCAGCAACAGATCCTGTCATTTTATGTTTGGGGGCGGGGGCTGACCTAGCAGGGATAAAATGGCACTGTAGGGTGGCTTTTTAAATTTTTTTAGAGATCTGTCTCACTCTGTCACCTAGGCTGGAGTGCAGTGGCCTCGTCATAGCTCACTGCAGCCTCAAACTCCTGGGCTCAAGGGATCCTCCTGCCTTGGCCTCCCAAGTAGCTGGGACTACAGGCGTGAGCCACCACGCCAGCTAATGTTTTATTTTTAATTTTTTTGCAGTTGAGGTCTCGCTATGTTGCCCAGGCTGGTCTCAAACTCCTGGCCTCAAGCCATCCTCCCACCTCGGCCTCCCAGAGTGCTGGGATTACAGGTGTGAGGCACTACGCATGGCCCCTAGGATGGCTTTAAATTGCATTTTTTAGGCAAACTTTTTAAAAAATTGTTTTTAATCATAGTAAAATATACATGAAATTCGCCATCTTCACCATTTCTAAGCGTACGGCTCAGCAGTACCGAGTGCATTCACCTGAAGCTGCATTCTTGAAAATCACCTTCCCGCCCACGTGCAGCTCCCTCGGGTCAGCGGCAGGCACCACGCTGACGCCAGCCCGGCTGCCCTTGCCCCGCTCACCCCACTTTCACAGTGCCCAGGCTGTGCCCTCGAGAGCCATGGCCTGGCACGTCCCCAGTGCCACTCACGCGTGAGGGTTATGAAGGGAGCTTCCTCCTGCCCCAGACCTCGCAGCCCCTCCCCTCTGCACATCCCAGCAGGCCTCACGCCCTCCACCAAACGCAGGCCCCCAGACCCGCCCGCCTCCCCACTTCATGCCGAGCTGGCGTTTTCTCTCCCACCTGTCACCCCAGCCAGGTGCAAGTTGCTCCAACTAGGCTGACCCTGCCGCTCTGCAGGTGGCAGGGTGGCCGGGCCAGACGGCTGTCCCTTCAGCTAGAACCGAGGCGAGGCCTGCCTGCGGCCGTCCCTGGCCAGCTGCTCGGCCGCCCAGGCAGAAGGTCAGACCTCCCGGCCCTGCAGGGGCCCTGGCTGCCACGACAGCTGCCATAGTCACTGCCGTGTGGCTGCTGCTGCTGCTCCTGTCACACCTGCTGTCGTCAGCACGAACAGCCGTGTGGAGAGTGCACAGGGCTCCTCGCACCACTGCTGGGCGGGTGTCCCTTGCCCCAGGACAGCCTCCTTATCATCGCGTTGGTGCAACGCAGCAGACCCCGGCTCCCGCTCCCCAAGGCTCACACCTGTGTGCACATGCGTGAGTGTATGTCATGTGTACTGTGTGTGCATGTGTGTGTATCTGTGTGTTTATGTGCATGTGTTGAGTGTCAGGTGTAAATCTCTGTGTGTGTGGTACATGCTTATATGCATGTGAATGTGTCTACAGATGTGTGGTACACATGTGAGTATATGTGTATGTGTGTGCATCTGTATAGGGGTGTCTGTATATGTACACGTGTGTGCATCTCTATAGGTGTATATGTGCATCTGCATGTGTGGGCACCTGTGCGTGTGTGTACGTGTACATATCTGTGCATCTGTGCATGCATGTGTACGTGTCAATGTGTATATGTGTCTGTATACATGTGTATTTCTGCATGTTTGTACCTGTCTATGTGTGCATCTGTGCATCTGTATACGGGGGTGTCTGTAAGTAAGCATATCTGCTCATCTGTGCGTGTATGTTAAAAGTGTGTATCTGTGCACGTGTATTTCTGTGTGTGTGCATGTGTCAGTGCATGCATCTGTGTCTCTGTAAGTGCACGCATCTGCGCATGTGTCTCTGTGCATGTGTGTAGGTGCATGCGTCTATGTGTGCGTGCGCGTCTGTGTGTGTGTGTGTGTGTGTGTGCCCGTCTGTCTGTGTGTGTGCGCGCGGGTAAGCGCGTACATCTCTGCATCTCGGAGGGCACGCTGACGACCCCCAGCAGTTAGCACTGGAGGCTGCAGGACATGCACAGGCTGGGAGGACCCGGGCAGAATCCGGGCCTGCAGGGCCAACAGTGGGGTGTGGGCGTGGGGTGGTCGCCATGACCTCCCTCCTCCCGCCAAGCTAGCTGGTGGCTCTGCCCTTCTCATCAGCTGATACAACCTGCCCACACGTCCTCCGCCCCGCGGCAGTGGCGCTCCTGCACAGCCCCTGGGCACCGTGGCCAGGGGCTCCCCTGCCGCCGCCGGGCTGTCAGATGAGTTGGTCACAGTGATGCAGCTTCCCAGGCTCAGTTCCGACCCGTGAGGGGGGATCGCAGGGTGCCCCTCGCGGGAGGCTGTGAGCACTGACGGTGCTGCCACGTCAGGGGCCGGCTTTGGCCAGGTGGGAGGACTGCAGGGTGCTCTGTCCTGGGTCCCCAGTCCAGCCCAAGCCAAGTGCAAGTCAAGGGTTTTGTCCCAAAAGACACGTGCACATCCCAGCCCTGGGGCCGTGAACAGGACCTTATTGGGAGACGGGGTCTTGAGGACAAGATGCAGGTTTGAGTTCGCCCCCACACGGTGCTGGTGCCCAGGAGCGTGAGGCCTCTCCCACCGAGGAATGATGACTGAAAGTCAGCGAGACGCCTCTAGAGAACCACGGCTCCGCGCCGGGCCTGGGCTGAGGGACGCGCACGCGTGATTCTGTGTGTCCAACCGCCCCACCGCCCTGGTGGGTAGCTCTGCGGTCCCACCTTACAGACGAGGACTGAGGCACAGGGCGGAAGCCTCTCACTCCAGGTCACACACGCGTGGGGATTCAGGAGTCCCCGCCGAGACGCGGCAAGCAGAGGAGGGGGGCTCAGACCCGGAGGCGGCCTGCCCACCTCTCCCCTGGCCTCGCAGGCCCCCAGGCGGTGCTAGGTGACAGCTTTGAGGGGCCCAGACAAAAAGGGGTGCCATGGAAACACTCCTGCCACAAGTGCCATCCTGAGCCCCCGCTGGCTGGTGACAGCACGTGGGTGAGGGACACTTCCCGGCCAAGCCTGTCCTAAGTCTCTGAGCCTCAGCGACAACCTCTCCTTGCTCCTCCCCTCCCTCCCCTGCGGCCAGCGGCTCACACCCTCCAGGGAAACGGGCCTTGAATTGCAGGTTCTGGATCTTTCCGCACGCTCTGGCGCTATCTGCCGTGACAGCGCGGTCCCAGCTCTCCCACAAACCAGTCAAGTCCTCCCTGGTGCCACTCCCGCCCTCGGCCTCCTGGCCCGACCGCAGGCGCACCCCAGCGCAGGCCTTCCGGGCTCCCTGCCTGCCCAGCCCTTTGCTGGTCGCTCCGGGCATGGTAACGGTTCCCTTTCTGGAAGCTTCCATACAGTATTTATTGCTCTGCTCTCTGTGAAGCCTCGTCTGGGCATTGTCGGGTCCCGGAGGCACTGGGCGCCAGCGGTGCAAACACCGTCTCTCACGCGGCATAAACCTGTTGTAACGATCCCCGGCCGGGCCGTGAGAGGCGGCCCATCGCTCATCCCAGACGGCGGCCTCGGAGGCAGGGGCGGCGGGAGACAGATAGTTCTGGGAATTACTGCCGGCTGCAAAGTGGGGACCTTTCACCTCCAGGGCACGGGGTCGAGTCACTGTCACCGCCGGCTCGGGCCCCAGGGAAATGAAGCAGGAGACCCCTGCCCCGCACAAGCACCGGGCCCTGTTCTCCACCACGGCTCCATCCCCGGCCCGCAGAACAGTCCTGTGGCTTTTGACAAATGAGAAGTCTGCAACCCGGGGACTCTGGAAGAGTCACCCCAGGGCTCCGGGCTCCAGTGTCCTCCCTGGCAGGACAAGCTGTCCCTGTGGGTCACAAACTCGGCCTCCCCTCCCCCAGCCTCCTAAGGCCTTGATTAGGTCTCGACCCCCTCGAGCCCGTTCGCAGTTTCCCAAGAGCACATTCTCCTTTCAGTTGCAGCAGGACGGCGCTGGCCTTTTACCCATGGCCTCAGAGAAGGGTGCAGAGCAGGGGAGCGAGCAGCCTGCCCAGCTACAGCACGGCCTCGGGAAACATCGCGGGCACAGGTCTCCCGGGCCAGCCTGGCCCAGCCTCAGCGGCTTCAGGGACCCACCCTTGGCTTCCAGGGAACAGGCCTCTGCCAGCCTGGGCCTCTTCCCTCCCAAAAGGGCCACGCAACACTAGAATGGCCATGTTTTAAATAATTTAGGGCTGGAAAGAGTCCAGTGTGCTCACAGCCCACAAGAAGGCCACCAGCCTGACCTAGAAAGTCCGGGGCTGGGCTGGGCCCAGGCAGGCTCTAACCGCTTGCCCGCGGTTGGCTCCTCCTGGCTGGCCCGTTTGCAGGCAGCAGGGTTGGGCGCAGAGCCCACAGCGGGCAGGGTGGGGATGGAGGCAGGGCTTGGGCCAGCCCCTTCTTTGTTGTTTGGGGGCTGCCGCCAAGGCACCTCCCCTCCTGGGCTGGGTTTCCTCACCATCAGATGGGGGGGTCATGCTTGGGGAGCCCTAAAGCCCTTTCTAACAATCTGAGCCGGAATCTCAGACTGTGACCCTAGTTGGAAACGGGTTCTCTGCAGATAGAATTAGTTAAGGATGAGGCCACATCGGAGCAGGGTCGGCCCTAAATCCAGCACGACCGCTGTCCTCATCAGAAGGCATGGGAGGGCCGAGGCAGGGATTGGAGTGGTGTGGCCACAGCCAAAGGATGCCAGGCGTCACCAGGAAGCATCCTCCCTGGGGCCCTCGGGGGCTCACAGCCCTGCCAACACCCTGATCTCAGACTTCCAGCCTCCACAACTGGGACTGAACATGCTTCCATTGTTCTGAGACCCCAGTTTGGGATAAGTTGCTATGGCGGCCTCGAGAACTAACATCAGGTCTTCAATCTCAAGCATGGAATCTAGGAGTGTGCCAAGTGAGGGCCTGCCCCAGGGCCTTTGCATCACCCCTCAACTCCCCACTTAGGCCTCTGCTCTAGCGTCCCCGCCAAGCCCCGCCTGCCCCACAGCACCAGCCCTGTGGTGCTGCTGCTCTTGGCACCCATCTCCAGCAGATGGAGCATATGTTCTCAGGGGGTTTATTGTCACCCTTGCACACCGCGCCCCCGCACAGAATATAAGCTCCTCCAGAGCAGGAGCGTCTACCCTGGCCCTGCCCCCAGCTCCAGGCACACAGCAGATGTTCAGCAAATACCCGCAGGATGAATGCGTGTGATCTGGGCCCAGCGCCACGCCAGCAACCTCAGGAGGAAGAAAAAGGCCCTGTGAGGTCACACACGTCATCGTCCCTTGTGGACACGCGTCACCTGTGCTAGGCAGTGTGGCACGGCAGACGAGGGCACTGTATCTGGAAACTGTCTGGGTTTCAATCCGAGCTCTCCCTTTCTGAGCTGGGGTGCCTCGGGCAGGTTGCCAGACCTCTCTGGGCCTGACCCCCCACAGGTACGACGGGGATATAAAAGCACCTGCCTGTCGGATTGTCACGACTATGGAATGAGTCCATGTGGGTGAGGCCCTCAGAGCAGGAACCAGCGTTTCGTAAGTGCTAGGGAAGCATTTGCCGCTGTCATTATTGGGAAAGAATTCCAAAGAAAGTCGAGGGCGACAAGGAAGGGGTTCGATTTGAGCGGAGAACCTGAATGGGGATGGTGCCAGGTGGGGGAACCGAACCTGAGCCCCCAAAGTGCTGGAGACGGGACCCCCAGCGCCCTCGGCACCGGCCGTGTGGGTGGCTCCCGGCCAGCAGCAAACTCATCAAAGAGTCAGACTCCCGTTTATTTATAGATCAAACACGCTCGCCATCAAGGGCCGCGTCCCCAGCCAGAAAGCCGGTTCTGACAAGCAGGAAAAGCAAGTCGACCGGAGGCTCCGGCCAAGCCTGTCTGGCACCGGCTGCTCCAGGAGCGGGGAGCAGGGCAGGCGTGGCCACCGGGCGTGGCGGGGTGGCCAGCTCTCCTGCCTCGGTGGCGCCTAGGTGAACAGAAAGATGCCCCAGCCCCCCAGGGTGCTCAGAGCAGCTCCGAGACCCGTGAGGGGACAAGGACAGGCTGACAGGAGGCACCCTCTGTCCACGTGAGCCACGCCACGTGATGTCGACACAGGCCACAGCCACCACCAGGCTGCAGACCTCTCTGGGGACTGTGCCTCCCGAGATAGGGACATTGTCCAGGCTGCATCCAGCCAGGCCCAGGTGACCCCTTCCCCATTCTCTGTCCCCTGCCTCACTGAATTGTGGCATTGAGACGTGGCTTCAAGGCTCCCCACGTGGCCTGCGGCGCTGCACCGCCCCTGCCTACAAGGACACGCACTTGGCATGTTTCTCGCCTCGTCTGCCATCAGGTCTGGCTCCTCAGCGGGCCCGGGACCCAGCCTGCGCCCTCGCTATTCCATCACCACACGGGCCTCCTGGCCTTGGTCACTGCGGGCCAGGCGCGGGGCTGGCCCTGCTCCTGCCGTGCCCTCCGCCCCGAGCTCCCTCCCCGCAGCCGCGTCTGGGCTCACACCGTGGCCTCAAACTGTTACACGCACACCATCTCCTCGTGACGCCCTCCCGCCCCACTCTCCTAAAAGTACCGCCCGCCCCTCCTCACCCCCCAGAGCACCCTGCGTCTTCCAACTCTCGCCCCTCCTGTGTCTGCGCGAGGCTTCCCGTCTCCAGGGGCTGCTCCGTGTGGCTCCCTGTACCCCAGGTGCTGGCAGGCGCCCGACCGGCATCAGGTAAAAGAACAACCGGATCCTGGATCCCTTCTCACAGCCCCGGGGCTGCACCTGGAGGAGGCCTCGCTCGAGGCCCGCTGTGCGTGAACACGACTGCCCCCCGGCAGCCCGCTCAAGGCTGCAGCAGGGCGGAGTGCTGGGAGGACGGCAGGGTGAGCCGCAGCAGAAATGGCCACGGGGCTCTTCCCAGCTTCTCGGGGGCTCCCTGGGATGGGGATGCGCGTGCGGCCCACCCGCACCCCTCACCTGGCACCTGCAGGACCCACCTGGGGAAGGGCTTCGGGTGCCCTGGCGCCGGAGCAGGGGGAGAGGTGGGGTGTGGGGTCCAGCCCCACGGCAGGGGGCTCTGCACCCCCAGCGGCGGTGCCCCCTCGGCAGACTCGGCCGGCATTAATTTGACCATATATACGCACGCTAATCAGCTGTAACCGTGGCACCCAGCTCAATTCAAATTGATTTACGGAGCCTGGAAATGGATACAAATGTGATTAAAGGCTTTTTATTTTACATAGGTTCTCTATAAAATGATTTAAATCAATTGCCCGGCAGGCCCCACGTTGCGACTGCACAGAGCCTTCTTCTTCTGCCGATGGGTGCGGTGCTCGGAGCCAGAGCCGTCTGCAGCATCTCCCGCCCCAGCCCCGGGGTCGCGGGCGGGCGGCGCAGCACCTGCAGGTGTGGGGTGCCCAGATCAGGGTGCCCTTCTGTGGTGGCCGGGCACCCCGAGAGGGCAGCAGCGGCTGGCAGGTCGCCCTGGCGACAGCCTCCCGCACCATCCTTCAGCCTGCCTGCCTCCTGCCTCGACGCCCGAGCCTGGGAGGTCAAGTTCGCAGTCCAGGCCTCCGAGGGGGGTGCAGGAACGGACGTGTCTACAGACATCACCTGCTCTACCCCACCGCCCCTTCCACAGATAAGGAAACCGAGGCCAAGGGGTGTGTGTCCTCCAGCAGAGAGTCGAGGACAGACGGGTCCCTGCTCAGTGAGATGCTTGATTTCCCGGCGCCCGGGCCGCCTACCCCTTCCATGCCAGCCTGGCGCCCGCTCGAGTGCCTGATGGCTGCTGTTGATTTACAGCACGCTGTCCCCTCCAGTGAGCACAGGAAACGCAAGGTGTTCCTGGACCTCAGCCTCGCCGAGCCGGGACACAGCCGGACAGCCAGCACAAGGAACAACAGCAGCCACTGGACACCCAGCACAAGGAGCACCAGCAGCCACCGGACACCCAGCACAAGGAGCACCAGCAGCCACCAGCAAGCCAAAGGCAGGTCTGTGCCACCGCCCCAGCCTGTGCTTCCCGGGGCCTCTGTGACCCCGTGGCCCAGCCACAGACATTTCCTCTCTCACGGTCCCGGAGGGCTGAGCTCCCTCGGAAGGCTCTAAGGGGAGGCCCCTTCCCGCCTCTGCCAGCGTCCCGTGGTGGCGAGCAGGCCTTGGCCTGTGGCTGCATCACTCCGACCTCTTCTAGAGCGATGGTCCTCTCCTGGCCGCCTTCCCTCTGCGTGTGTCTCTCATCTTTTTATAAGGATGCCTGTCCTACTAGATTTAGGGCCCACCTCAATCCAGACTAATCTCATCTCAACTACTTACACCTGCAGAGACCTTGTTTGCAAACAAGGTCACGTTCTGAGGTTCTAGGTGAACGTGAATTTTGGGGGGGCGATTATTCGCCCCAGTTCAGTGGGGTCTGAGCCGCCACACCACGTGTGAGGGTCCTTCGCTTCGTGAAGGAGGCTCAGGCTGTCAGCAACTTCGCTAGTGAAGCTTGTGGGGGTGCGGGGAGCTGGCCATGGGCCTGGGTCCCCTGGCTGCACGGTCCTTGCTCCTTGGAGAGGGATGCGTCACCTCCTGTCTCTGTCTGGGGGTTCTGCAGCCTGTTCCGAGAGCTGTGGGGGCCGGTGGTGCTGGAGCCACGTGCTACTGAGTTCCCTGGCAGGCCCCTGCAAGGGCTGGGACAATCTTGGTGGCCAGACCCCTGCTCAGAACAGTCACATCGGCCCTGCTCAACAGCCCACCGGCAGGACAGGGGCTGGCTGGGGGCGGGGACACGGGCTTGGCCTCCCCCCTAGAGGTGAGTTCTCTTGCAGAGTAGCCACTAGCCACAAAGTTAAACCCATTAATGTGAAATAAAATTCAAAATTCCATCCCTCGGTCACCGAGCCACGTGTCGCTCGTGGCTTGCTCACGGGACAGTGCGGAGTGGACAATCCCAGCTCACAGAGAGCCCTGCAGACGTAGGATGGGGGTCACGGGCAGAAACAATCAACGCGAAACACAGTAATAACATACCAGACGGAGAGCACTCCAGAGCTTCGATTTCCCACCACACCAGAGCCACCCCCGGGGGCTGCCGGAGTCGGGTCTTCCGCCACCAACCTTCCCTCCCGTCCCCAGCCAGACTGTGCACGCCGTCCGGGCCACCTTCACTCCAGGAGGTCACCCACCTCCAAGCCCCTCCGCTGCTCTGAGCGGTCCTCGCCTAACTCTCCGTCTGCTCAAACTCCTGCCGGTGGCACCTCGAGGCCCTCCTCCAGAGTCTCGATAACCCCATCCTCTGCTCTCCACCCACAGACTCCTAGGCATGCTTCAAAACCCAAGAGTAACATCATGGCGTCCAGAAAGCCTGTTCCTACAAGCGTCTCGTACTTTCCTCTCCTGTGGCATTTCTCACTGTGAACCTGGGTCCCTGGTGCGACAGAGTTTCCCGCCCTGGCTGTGAGCATTTTGTGATAAATTAGCCAGGTTCGTACCTGGCAGGGAACAGGGTCTGGACCCGCTGAGGGAGGAACAAGCCAAATCTCTCTCAACAAGACCTGGGTTTCCTGAGCTCCCCACACCCACAGCCCTCGGGGCCACGGGCATAAACGCCTGAGCGGAAACAGAGGGACCAGGTCCTAGTTCCCTCCTGCTCTGGGCGTACTCACAAGCACACAGCAGGAGCTTAATAAATGCAGGGCAGCAGACAAGCTGAATTAAGCAGAGAAAAGATCGCAAGAAGAGGGTGCTGGACGTGGGAACGTGGAAAGGCAGAGCTGGACGGGCCAATGAGGCCACGAGGCTACGGGGCAGGGCAGCCACTGCCTCCGGAAGTGTCCGAGGCCACTCGCCCAAGCACCCATCGCCTGCTCCGCTGGGAGCCTCCACGGCCCAGCGGCGATGCCACCTCCGCTCTGCAGAGAGCCTGCAGGAGAGACGAGGGACACCAAGGACGGGCCTTGACGGTGCCCAGGGGCACTGGAGGTGGGTCACCGCGGCCTGCCCAGGACCCACAGCTGAGACCCGAAGGGCAGGTCGACTCTCCAAGGGCCCCCGCACCCCTGCCGTGGGCCCCCTCGCCGTCCTGCCCTGATCGGACAGGGTTCCAGCTGAGGCCACCGTGCTGGGACGAGCAGTGGCCCTGAAGGTCCACCTCGTCCCCTCACCCCCTCTCCTGAGGGCACAGCACCGGCCCCAAGCCCCCAGGTCCCACTTCTATGCTGGGGCCACCAAAAACCTGCATGTGGGGTGACTATCGTCTGGGACTTGGGAGCCTGGCCCTGCCACTCCCAGGTGTTTGACTTGGGAGAGTCACTTCGCTGCCCCGTGCCTCAGTTTCCCATCTGGAGCACAGAGGTAAATGAAGGTGGAAGGAATACCGTGGTGGCCGCCACACGAGGCCGACGCGAGCCCCCGTCTGCCTGGCTCGAGAGGAGGCCTCGGCGAGTGTTTCCTGAGCCGATTCACCCGGGGGACAAACAGAGCACACCAGACGGCCCCGGCACAGCTGGGACGACGCCACCGTCCCCCAACCCCAGCTCTGTGACAGCAGTACTAGGAAGACTTCCCGCATCCACGCGACGAGGCTCCCGCGTGCCGGTGGGGAAGGACAGGCTGTGAACAGGGCAAACGGTCGTCTCCTTAAAGCAGGATCAGGTGAGAGGTGGAGACCACTCAGGGGCTGCTGTGTCCTCGGTCACTTAGGGTAGGATGATCTGTGCTGCCCCCGTTTTGCTTTCTGCCCCTTTCCTGGTGGATGAGAGCTCACGCACCTGGGGGGGGGGGCATCGGACCCCTCCGGAACACCTGCCTCCCAGCGCAGCTCGGGGCTCCCCTCAGTGGAATCCCCTGGTGCTTGGTAACCACCGGGTGGCCCCCCTGCATCCCTGGGGTGCCTATGCCACCGCTGGGGTGGGCACCGGGCTAGGCGCACTCAAGAAATCAGTAAGAAACCGTAACTGGGCCGTAATCCTGCAGCCTGCATGTAGCAACGTCTAAACCCAGCCTACAAGACACACGCCGAGTGCCCAGCACGGGTCAGGCCCAGACAGCGCAGGGAGGAGGGAGAGAGACCCGCAGTGACAGGGGTGGGGTGGGTGGGGAAGGGGCCGCTGGCGGAGACAGGTGGGCGGCGGGATGCTGCTCCTGGCACAGCCGGGCCCTGTGCGGACGGGGACCCCTAAGAGGGGCCGGAGCCCGGGGGGCGATGAGGCCGGACGGGTGGGCGAGGGGCTCCCTGGGAAGAGTGGAGAACTCTGCGCCCACAGCGGCGGGCCATGGGGAGCCGCGGAAGTTTCCGCACAGAGGCAAAGCCACAGCGGTTTAGGATCCCGAAATTCTGAAGACAGGAGAAGTGCCATCCTCCTCAGTGGGGCCACCTGGTGCCACTTCTCAGTGGTTGCAATGTCTTTCCCATGCCCAACATGCCAAGCGGTGGGGGCCGCGCTCCAAGGCACCTGTGAGGCTGTGCCGTGTGCGGAGAGCGGGGAGGGCTTCCTGGGCGCTCGCGTGTGCGTGAGAACATGCGTGTGTGGAGGAGCAAGGAGCGTGAGTATGCCCTAGAGCGTGCGGGCGTGCACGTGTGTAGGGGAGTGTGAGCGTGTGTGAGCGTGCATGGTGCGTGCGCATGAGTGGGGGGAGGTAGGGAGAGAGGAGGGAGGGGCAGGGACAGCAGAGGTAGGAGAGGCAGGGCGGAGGCTGTGATTTGGAGGGTCTGCTGGGGACCCCGGTTGGCTGGGCACCCTGGGGTGGGCTCCCTCCCTGCTCTGAGCCGCCGTTATGTCCCCGTCTGTGAAATGGGGCCACGGTGCCTTCCGAGCGGTGCTGGGCAAGAGCGGGGCTGGGGGGCTCTGATGAGGGGAGGCAGCTGCCAGTCCAGGCCCACGGGGGCACCTGGGCGGGGGCTGTTCTCCTTTCCGGTGGGTGTCGTGGGGGGAGCCACAGGCCGAGCAGAGGCTGGGGCGGGAGGGCAGCTCCCGCCAGCCTGCCGTCCCCAGGGAAGGCGGCGTCAGGCTCCCCAGGAGTGCGGCGGCCCAATTACGGGGACAATTACAAGCACACTGACGCACAGCCTGCCGCCTCGGTGCCCACCTCGCGAGTGACAAGCCGGGCCGGCGGGCTGCGCGCCGGCTTTAATCTGGAGTGTTAATGGTGCGAGCAGGCTCATTAGCCATAATCCATCTGTCCTTAATGCGGCGGTGGCGGCGAGGCCTGCGGGACGAAGGATGCCCTCCCGGGAGCCGCGGGCGGCACAGCCCAAGCAGGGGACTCGCCTTGCTCCCTGCTTCCCCGCTCGGAGGAGTGAAATGAAGCAGAGGTGAAGGCACAGGGTTGCGGGGGGCGGACAGAGCTCCTGCCTCCCAGATGGGACAGCAGGCTGGCCCTGCTCTGTGACCCTGGGCACACTGCCTTCCCTCTCTGGGCCTACGCTGTGGTCTGGGAAAAAGTGGGAGCCAGGGCAAATGCCTCCGGGCATGGGAAATCACGGGTGGCTGGCCCTGGGGCGCCTGTCTCCGGGCCCAGTCTGTCACTCCACTCGTCTGGGAGGTGCAGTGGCGTGAATGCTACCCAGAACGTTCCAGATGGTTTTCCGACAACCATAAATCCTGTCTTTGTCTGTGGTGGCGGAAGTGGCCCTACCGCACCATCTGGACAGCGGGTACCCTGGCAAGGGACGATCAACACTGTGTCCCCAGGGCCTGGCCAGCGGCCTAGGGCAGGCACCAAGGAAGCAAGGCTGAGCGGGGACTGCGCAGGTAGACTCGTCGAGCCACATCTGGGTGCAGCCACGGTGCCAGGGCAGCCACGGGAGCCCAGACCCAGGGATGGGCACGGCTGTCCTGGCAAAGCGCAAAGACCGTGCGCTGGATAGGTTGCCCGGGGAAACAGGAAGGGCGGGAGCTGGCGCAGAACAGGGGGCCAGGTGGCAGGGCTTGGGGTACGAGGGGCTCTGGGCCTGGCTGCCTGGTTTCGAGTCCCAGCTCTGCTGTGTGACTCAAGGAGATTTTTAAGCCTCTCTGTGCCCATGTTCCCCCAGCTACAAAAATGTGGGAAATAACGCCCCTTCCCTGGGGGTCAGGAGGAACTGCAGCTGATGTGGGTCCAGTCATTCCACCCACCCCGCCCTGGCAGCCCCAACAGCCTCCTGCACCCGAGGGCCCCGTCTGTGGTTTCCGCCATGTCTGCACCCCGCATCATCCACTTACTCCTTCAAATCGATGGGTAGTTTCTGTTTGTGGAGAGATACGTTATTGACTAATTTTTTTCTTTTTGTTTTTTTGGTCTTGCGCTCCTGGCCTCAAGCGATCCTCCCAACTCAGCCTCCTGACGTGCTGGGACTACAGGTGTGAGCCACGGCGCCCGGCCCATCAACTCATTTTTTAAAAATTCATTTCCGTCCGCAAGGAACCTGTGGATCACTAGTAGCAACGGGAACGCAGGATCTCACCCCGGGTCCGGGCTGGCTTCTTCTGGCTCTCGGCCAGGCCCCCCGACCCCGGCCGTACCCAGGGGTTTGGCAGAGGACAGGTGTGCGGACCCACCAGCGCCCGACCGAGGCTCCCTGCTGCCCCGCCTCTTAACCTCCCCAGCCTCAGTTTCCCCGTCTGAAAAGCAGGGACACACTTCTCCTGGAGGGTCGCAGAGGGCGTGTCAGCAGCGCAGGGCCGAGAGGCCTGCTGGCAGAGGACCTGTCTCCTCAACGCCGTTCAATTATTCAAACAATAATCGCACCCTTATTTAAAGTCTAGTCTCGCGTTCGCTGCTCCCGGCGGCGCGCACGGAGCCTGCTGGTAGATTTACACGGGACGGGCTCCTCTCACAAAGTCAATTAATTAAGCAAACACTTTTGCCAGCAGGTTCTCAGGTGTGCGGCCGGGAGGCCCACCGTCTCAGCCTGCCGCCTGGGTGACACTCGATCCCCCGGGCCTGCCAGGCGGGTGGAGGCAGTGGTGGGGGCCTGGGCGTCGGCTGGCGGAAGAGAAGGAGCCAGAAGCTGCTGTTCCTGGAGCTCCCACCATGTGTCGGCCCGGGATGGGCCCACGGGCACCGGATGGGCTCCCGGAACCGCCCCCCACCAGCCTCTCGAGCACCCCAATTTATAGGTGGGGAAACCGAGGCACGGAGCGGGTAAGGGCCTTGCCCAAGGTTGCGGGTCACGAAGAGGAGGATTGATTCGGCTCCAAACACTCCTCTCTGCCCCACATCTTTGCTTTCCCTCTCCCCCGACCTGCCCGGCAGGGGCAGCAGCAGCTCCGGCTGAGCACTCCTTAGCCGAGACGCTTGGGGCCAGACGGGTTTCGGGATTTCCAGATTTCGGAATATTTGCATACACATGACATGTCTTGGGGGTGTATCTTGGGGATGGGACCAAAACACCTTATACTCAGAGCCTGAAGGTAATTTTATACAATATTTTTTTTTTTTTGAGACAGAGTCTCACTGTGTTGCCCGGGCTAGAGTGCCGTGGCGTCAGCCTAGCTCACAGCAACCTCAAACTCCTGGGCTCAAGCGATCCTCCTGCCTCAGCCTCCCGAGTAGCTGGGACTACAGGCATGCACCACCATGCCCGGCTAATTTTTTCTATATATATATTTTTAGTTGTCCAGATCATTTCTTTCTATTTTTTAGTAGAGACGGGGTCTCGCTCTTGCTTAGGCTGGTCTCGAACTCCTGACCTTGAGCGATCCACCCGCCTCGGCCTCCCAGAGAGCTAGGATTACAGGCGTGAGCCACCACGCCCGGCCTATACAATATTTTTAATACGTCTGTGTTAAGTACTTCTGTGTAGAATTTTCCACCGGTGGCCTCACGTCGGCGTTCGGGAAGTTTCATATTTTGGGGCGTTTTGGATTCTGGATTTCCGGATGAGGTAAGCTCAACCCGTACCAAATAAGGTTTACACAGAATCTGGCACCGAAGAGAGTGTCCCCATCCACCCAGCCCACATGACGGGGGGGAGGTCGCGTCAAGCCCACAGGCGAGGACTATGACACGATCATCTGCATTTTAGGGAGGGGGAAACTGAATTACAGAGAGGTCGGGTGACTCTCGCGAGGTCACGTGGTCATAAGGGATGGGCTGGGGGTTGAACCCAGACCGCCTGGCCCGTGCCTGCAGCAGAGCCGAGCTGAGCCGTTCTCATCCCCTTGCCAGGCACAGCTCGAAGTGCCGCCTCCTCCAGGAGGGACACGCTCTCTCCCTTTTAGCTGGCAGCACTGGGCCGCTGCAGGTTAAGCACATGCCACTGGCAGGTTCTGGCAGGTTCAGGCAGGTTCTGGTGGGTCCTCACCCTGGCCCGCTCACTGTCTCATGTTGTCCACTGCTCTTCTCAGGAGAACAGCAACAGACACCGCGCAGAGGCACTCGACGCTTACAGAGCCTATTGCAACCATGTCAGCCTCCGAACAAACACGGCAAGGTGGACTGCTACCCACAGCAGCTCGGTTCACTGGTGGCATGTGAAATCCAGAGGTTAAACGGCTGAGGCCAGGTCACCTGCCTCTAAGGGGCGCTGTCGGGGACAAGGTCTCCAGACACCAAGCCCTCAGGGCCTGGAGGACAAGCCCAGCCTGGCCTGTGCTGGCGGCCGGACGTGGTGTTTACTTGGGGGGCTGGGCTGGACGGTTGCATTTTTGCTTCAGCTCTGCCCCTTCCCAGCTGCGTGACCTCGGGCGTGAAACCATAACATCCCTGGGCCTCGGTTTCCCCAACATTGTACACCACAGGACTCCCTCGTCTCTCCATGTCCTGCTTCCGCATCTCCTGAAGTGCCGGGCACAGAGCAGCACCCTTCGAAACGCACCGCTTGCTCTGGCTGCAGAATCAGCGGCACCCAAGGCAGAAAGGGGCCGCGGGGCCCGTCTGCACCAGCTCACAGCAGCTCCTGGGAACTGACCCTGCCAAGCACGTCCAGCAAAGAGGCACTGATTATCCAAACCCTGGCACATGTATAGGACAGCAGATGCCAACTAAACAGAAACATCTCAATTAACTCCCCACCTGGAAGGAAGAGGAGCCTGTCTACAAAAAATTAACTTCAGAAATTCCTTGGCAAAGTTCCCTTTACCTGGACTGCCTTTTTGTCTCTACTTCTTCCTTCTAGCAAACTCCTATACATCCCTCAAAACCCTTCTTTAACATCACACCTCTCTGCCCCCACCCAGAGTTAACCACTGCCTCTTCCTCTCTGAGCCTGATCCAAGCCTCTTCCGTCACAAAAACCACCGACTGTCTTAAGTGCTTTACGTGGTTTATCTCAGTAAACTTTTCAAAAGGGGAGATGCCTTCTACCTCCGTTTTACAGATAAAGAAACTGAGGCCCATAGTGGTTGAGCCACGTGCTGAGGCTGGATTTGAACCTGGAAGTCTGATTCCAACCTCAGCTGCTTCGGGACGGAACGGTGGGGAGAGGAGCCAGGTCACAAGGGCCAGGCGCGGTGGGCCGCGAGGGGAAACACGCCGCGACCCAGGCAGGAGGCCAAACGGCCTGGAGAGAAGCAAGAGCAGGTTAAAAAATAAAACTGAAATCGGAGCAGAGGCAGCACACGCTGTCCCAGGAGCGGGTGGCAGACCTGTGGTTTCGCACGCGCTGCTCCCTGGGGGACCCGCCAGCGCTGCTCCGCGCGGAGCCCAGCTGCTCCGGCGATTATTATTTCAGGAGTGGAGGGAGGCGGGTGGGGGACGCTGCGCTTCACGCTGAAACCTCAGGGAGGGGGTGCTGGGGTGTCGGGCACAAAAATCAGGCTGGGGGGCTCTCGGCCCGCCTGATGGTGCTTGGCCACCCCGTCTGGCCCCCACTCTCCCGGGGCCTTGGCAGCCCCCACCGCCCCCGGTACCTGCTTTGAAAGTGACACCCTTGGCGGATGGTCCCTGCTCTGTCTCCCGGGAGGGCAATCGGACACCAAGGCGGGGAACGGGTCGACAGGCCCGTCGGATTTGCTCTGGGTGGCCAGGGAAGGTGGGGGCCCGCGGGGGCTCCCAGGACCAAGAACGGCTGCCCCTCAGCGGCTGCGGCCACAGGAGCGGTGAGGCCCAAGAGGGCAGGCTCAGGAATGGGGTGGGGGGCCTGGCAGCAGAGCTCCCCCAGGACCTGTGAGGTCACACACTCGCCCGGGAGGACCACGGAATCTCCCTCCAACCCGATCCAAACCTCCGCTTCTCACGCAGGGGGTGTGATGACAGCGGATTCTGGAGCCAAACTGCCTGAGCTCTACCCCCGGCTCTGGCACTTCAGGCCGATGACCGTGGCAACACTACCTGGCCTCTCTGTGCCTCAGTTTCCTCATCTGTGAAATGGGAACAGTACTCCATGGGATGTCGTGAGAGTTCAGTGATTTCAACCAAGTGCTCGGGAGGGGTCGGGAACACAGGAAATGCTAGAGAAATGTCACCCGTCACTGCATCTTTGCTGCTGTGTGATCTCAGGCACCCCGGAGCCTCTCTGAGCTTGGTTTGGGTCCTCTGACCTGGGATCTAGACACCGGATCTGGAAAGCTACGAGGAGAACAAATCCTGATGCTGCAAAACCACAAGCTACTGGATCCGGGACTCAGTTTCCCCACGCTGGGGATGATGACAGCCTCCCCCAGAGCTGCTGAGGCTTCTGGGAAAGGGCTCGGGCCAGCGTCTGGCACACGGTGACACTCAGGAAACAGTCACACCCCCGGGACATGACATCTGCAGCCAGCCCCTAACTGCGCCCAGATCCCCCGCGTCAACAGGAAGTTCATCCAACGGGGAAGGGGCCGAGCGCGAGGCAAGAGCCCCGACACTCACGGCATCGAAAGCAGCGTCCCCGCATAGAGCGGTGCAGGAACGTCCCGGGCAGCATCCTGCACAGTGGCCGAAAGGCAGACCGAGGACTGACGAGCCGCGGCGTGTCACACGGAGGAGCACCATCCCACTGGGAAGGAAGGACGCGCCGACACCCCCGACTGCCAGGCGAGCCCTGAACACACGACGCTCAGTGAGAGAAGCCGGGCGCAGAAGGCCACACGCCGCGCGACTCCGTGTGCATGAGCGTCCGCGACAGCAAACTCGGAGAGAGAAGGAAGAGGAGTGGCTGTCAGAGGGGGAGATGAGGACGGTGGGGGGCTGCTAGCGGGGAGGGGGTTTCCGTCTGGGGTGACGGGAACGTTCTCATCGAGACAATGGTGACCGAGAACCTTCGGCTCGTACACCTCGAAAGATGAATCGCGTGGCACGTGAACATCTCGATAAGACCGTCAGGAAACCGGAGACCTTCCTCCGCGCCTGGCCGGGACTGCCGAGAGCCCAGGAGGCCGGAGGGGTTCGCGGCACTCACGAGGGAGGACGGCAGGGCACGGCGGGCACCATCTGACCAGGCCAGGACGGCACCGCTCACCAGCCAGCAGCACTCAGCAAAAGGTCTCCCACCGCTTTAGTTTTGGCTAAAGAGTCAGCAAGTACGTTACACAGAACGTTTCTTCGAAGTCTTTATTGAGCACCTCCTGTATACACGTTCTAAGCGCAGGGACAAGCTGTCGAGCCAAAGGAACCCCCTCAGTCTCCACCCCGAGGCGGCTCCAGGCCGGGAGCAGGTACCCGGGAACCCAGAGCCGCACAAACGCTATGTCTGCCAGGAACCCACCAGTGCGACGCGAGGCCCACGGGACGCAGGAACCCGACACGCTGGGCTCAGGGGAAAGGGCAGGGCGGCAACTGCCGTCAAGCCCGGCCGGGTGGAGTTCAAAGCGCAGCGTGGTGTCCCGGGTTCACACGCTGCCCGCCCTACACGGGACTGTCACGTGGGAGGTGGTGGATCAGATCACGCCCAGGGACCTTGCCATCCCCAACCCGTCCCCAGGATGACGATTCCCTGAATGTCACCCCAGTCTGGGCAGCGCCCCCAGGCTGCCGCGGGAGCTCCCTTCCCTGCAGCCCCACCAGGCCCCACCCAGGCCTCTGGGAGCCTGTTACGCGCTCAGACAGGAGCCCCCAGGCCCGAGAAGAAACATGCCCAAGCCCCTGCCTCCTACTTCGCAGGGAGGCCCGACGCTCCGCCTCCACCGAGACAGCCCCCCCCTGGGAAATGACAGCCCGACGCTCCGCCTCCACCGAGACAGCCCCCGCCTGGGAAATGACAGGCCCCAGCACCCAGACACGGCCTGGCTGCCAGATTTACAAGGCCCGGAGTCACCCAGGCCCTGCAGACAGCTGAGGCAGGGCCCAATGAGCCGGCTCTGAAGGCCAGGGCGGTCTGTGAAAAATCTCTCCTTAGCATAATTACAGCTCCCGGAAGTCTGTCTCCACCTTGGTTGGGCCAAGCTGGATGGACAGACATCCCCAGCTCCTGCCCTCACCTGCCTCGGGACACCTTGGTCTGGAGAGGGGCATGGACGACAGGGCCACAGCCTCTCGCCCCGCCCCAGCCCTCCGGGAGCCCCGCCGCTGACCCAAACTGCACCCTCCCTTCCCTGCACACTGTACCTGCCTGGCGCCCCGGCTTTAGGGAGGCGGAACGGGGGCCGGACTGGGCTGGGGCGGCTGAGCAGGGGGGGGGAGGCAGAAAGTGGGGACTTTGTCCAGGCGGGCGGGAACTGGGGGGACAGCGGGGTCAATTAATCCATCGGGGATGTTATTACAAGGCGCGATTTATCGTCACTGGGCCGCATTAGCGGTGGCACGGAGGACGTGGGGTCGCCCCGACCGAATCAGGAGATAAACTAGAGACGTCTGGAGAACAGAGTCGAGTGGGAGATTACAGAGAAATTCAGACGCCGAGGTCCCAGCCGCGAATCCGTCAGCGCCACGGGGTCCGTCCAATAAATTAGAGGAGATAAGGATTGAAGGATGGAGTATTAAAAGCAACATTCATTTCGGAAGCTGGCACAAGGACTTCCCAGCGTCCTGCTCCCCCAGGGGCCCTGGAGGCTCAGCTTCCAGGCAGCGGGCAGCTGGGGGGTGAGGAGGAGGGGTTGGGGGAGGGGAAGGCACAGGAAAGGGGGAGGGGAAGAGGAAGGGAGGAGGGGGAGGAGGGCGAGGAGGGGCAGGGAGGGGCGCGATGGCAGTGGGGGCACAGCCCAGGGAGGCGCTTGCCCCACGGCTGGGGCTTAACTGTGGGAAATGCTGCAAAGAGGAAAATGAAATGCGTCTCCTCCGCCTGGGCTGGCACAGCCTCCCCGTGTCCCCACCGCCCCGGGGTTCCCCACCCGCCTCCCTCCCTGCACCTCCAGCTGTTCTCCTCTGGCTCCCAGGAACAGCAGCTGCCAACGTGGCTGGATGGGGAGGAGGGAGGAGGGGGGCGGCTGCTCGTGAAGAAGACACAATCGGGAACCGTCAGAGGACAGGCCAGCCTGGCCCAGGGCTGCACAGAGATGCCCACCTCTCTGGATCTGCGGCCCAAAGCCATGCCTCTCGTCCCCTGCTCTGCCCCTGGCCCGGCCTGGCCTGCCCAGCACTGCTTGCCTGGACCGTTGCAGTAGCCAACTTGAGGCTGCTTCGGCTCTGGTCCTCACACTCCGCCCTCCACGCGGCAGCAGAGGACCTTGTCAGCAGAGGACCTTGTCGGAAGGGGGTCAGCTCATGTCCCTCCTCCGCTCAGAACCCTCCAGGGCTCCCACCTCACTGCCCCACCCACAGGTTTCCCGTTTCTTAAATACTCAGGGCTGTGGCCTCAGCCGCGTGTCTGCCTGGCGCTTTCTCCCAGATGTCACCTTGGCCGGCTCCAGCAAAAGTCACTTCTCAGAGGGATCTCCACTGGCCCCCTGTGCTGGGCTGAATGGCAGCTCCCGCAAAAGATGTGTCCACATCCTACCCCTGGAACCTGTGACTGTGACCGTATTTGGAAAAAGGGTTTCTGCAGATGTGACTGTTAAGGATCTCGCAATGAGAACATCCCGGCTTCTCTGGGTGGGCCCTAAATCCGACCACACGACACGTGTCCTTATGAGAAGGAGACACAGCGTGAGGCCGCATGAGGACGGAGCAGAGAGGTGCGGCCACCGGGAGGTGCAGGCGGCAGGGAGGACCCTCCCCTGGAGCCCTGGAAGGGAGCCCAGCCCTGCCGGATCAGAACTTCCAGCCTCCAGAACAAACATCTGTGGCTTTGGCCCGCTTGGGGAGTTTTCTTACCGCAGCCCGGGACACCAACCACCGCCCCTTAATCCTGCAGCCGGCCTCTCCCCTGTACAGTTTCCAAAGCACTTTGCACCTTTAAACTCATTCCTTTCGCTGTTTATTGCCTGAAACACGAGCCCCTGGGGCAGCGATCGGGGGTCTCACCCAGCGCCCAGGACAAAGTCTGGCTCGGTCGCTGCTCCGTAAATAGGGTCTGCACGGACAGGCGCTCCCCACCCTCCACGCTGATCTTGGTTTCAATGTCATCCCCTGGAGAGGCCTCTCCTGAGCCCCTCGTGGCACCTCCCGTATGAAAGCCAGGAGGTCCCCCTTCAGGTCAGGCTCACAGGGGCAGGACCTTGCGGCAGGCTGGTGTCCCTGTGATCAGGGCCACACAGAACAGGGGTGTGTGGCTCAGAGGTCCCCACCTCCTGGGGAGTCGCTAAGCAAACGGCACCCAGCTCAGCATGGCACGGCGTGCAAAGCGCTCCCCTCGGTCTGCCTGGTCCACAGGCCCCCGGCGCCAAGCGGCCACACCCTGCACCCTGACCCGGAACCGCTCAGCCTCCCTCCCTGGTGCCCAGGTCGGGGAGAAGCCCAGCTGGCTGGGGCTGGGAACCCTCTGCAGACACACAGAGCAGCGCGAGTCCGCGCAGGTGCAGCCAGCGTGGCCACAGAGCGCGGCAGGGGGCCCAGGAGAGGCAGCGCCAAAGTCAGCTCGCTGGAAGCCATTCAGTGGTGACAGCTTCTGGGACCTCATCTTCTGCCTTTAGGTCACCTCAGGTAGAAGTGGGCAAAGCAGCCAGGAGCAGCAGGGCCTGGGCCCTAAGTACATGCTGGGCTGGATAGGGTCCCCCCAAAAGGCAAGGCCACCCGGCTCCCAGAATGTGACCTTATTTGGAAATAGGGTCTTTGTAGATGTAGCTGGTTGAGTCGAGGCCACGCTGGAACATGGTGGGCCCTAAATCCCGTGGCTGGTCTGCTTGTAAGAAGTGGAGAATCTGGACCGAGACCAGCGCACGGAGACAGATGCAGGGACAAGGCCCCGGGAAGACAGAGGCAGCGACGCCGCGACGCAGCCACAGCCCAGGACAGCCTGGAGCCACAGAAGCCAGAAGAGCCGGGAAGGACCCTCCCCTGGAGCCTCCAGAGGGGACGAGCTCGGCCAATCCCTGATCCTGGCCTTCGGGCCTGTAGAGCCATAAAAAAATAGGTTTCTGCGGTTCTAAGGCACTCGGTTTGTGGTCATTTCTCATGGCAGCCACAGGAAACAAACACACTAACCCTAAGAAGCATTTCTCAACGGGGGTCACTTGCAGCCCCCTCGCCAGGGGAGACCTGGCAATGCCTAGGGACGTTTTTGGTCGTCACAAGTAGGGGAGACGTTAGTGGCATCTATCAGAGCAGGTAGAGGACAGGGATGCTGTCCTACCCAGGACAAAGCAGCACCTGCCCCAAACACCAGCACGCAAGCCCGCCTGGGCGCTTTCTCCCACCAGGCCCCTCCCCCAGCCTGGGCGGACACCCAAACACGGGACGCAGGACCTACGAGCCTGGTGTCTGGCATGATGCAACCAACGTTACCACCTTCATTTTAAACTGTGACCGACTGAGGCTGGAAACACGAAACCCTCAGAGCCACTACTGGAATGAGGTGGCCTCTGGCCTGGCAGCGCCAAGCAATTGGCAGGTTCGGGAGCCGGGGACTTGCTCCCACCAGAGATGCCGAGAGCCCGGCCTCCTCGCTCAGGCCTGCTGCGGCTGGGCGTCCCAGGCAGGGGCGCACGCCCAGGGCCGGCAGGGGAGGACCGAGCCGTGGACTTCCGACGTGGCTGGGCTCATCGCGGGCCACCGAGGGAGCGGCGGGCGGGCTCCTGCTCTGGGCTGGCAGCAGGAGCCCCCCGCCGCCTCCTCCCCACAGCACCGAGCCTCAGCGGGCCGTGCGTCCTCCAGATGGCAACGCGCTGTGTGTCAGGAGATAATCACTATTAAAAATTCACTGGGTTTTATTTTTATTTTTTTTAGGTTCCGTTTGGGCTCCCTGCTTCCTCCTAAAGAAGCTACCGAACTGCCACTATTACGCCGTCCTAATCATCTCTAATTAAAAGAAACACTGACTGGGTCACCAGGGTTTCTCCACCCCGGCAGCCGTGGGGCGAGCAGGCGGGGTGTCCCCCTTGGTGGCGGCTGGGTGGCTGCAGGCCCTGCCTGTCCCCAGAGAGTGGAGCCTTCCCAGGGGCAGCCACGCAACCCTGCCAGACCCCGCGCTCCCTCGAGGGTACCCGAGATGGAATCCAGCCTCGTCAGAGGTGGGTCAACCTCAGAGCCAGTCCCAGGGAGGTGCCTCAGGCCAGGGGAGGTGGTGGCACCCCAGGCCTGGGGGGGGTGTGTCAAGAACGCCACCACTGCAGGAATCACAGTGACGACAGGGTACCGGGGCACCCAGGGCGGCCTGGCTGGGACACTGACAGGCTGTGGCCCCAGCTCCTGTCCCCCTGGGGCTGACCCTGGGGGCCCACTCTGGGAAGGCGCTGGGTGTTGCGATGCTCATTTTGGACTGCAGAGCGTCCTCCTGCCGGCCAGGCCAGCCGCCTTCCCCCACCTGAGACGGGGACCAGAGAGGTAAAGTGACATCCCAGCCTTGCGGGGTGGCGGGACACATCCCCGAAGCCAGCTCTGAGTCTCTTGGCTGCCCCCCATCCTGGGGGCCTCAGAGTCCGTGAGCAACCTTAGACAGTATTTTTAATCACTACCTATTCTAAAAACATGTAGAGGGGGAAAGATGATGTGTTATCTTAGGGTTGTCTTAACAAATGACCACAAACCGGGGGGCTCAGAGCAACAGAAATTTCTCTCTCACAGTTCTGGCGGCAGGACAGTGCTCCCCTCAGAGGCTCTAGGGAGGATCCTTCCCTGCCTCGTCCTGCGGCTGGGGGGGCCGGCACCCCCTGGCTTGTGGCCACATCACTCCACCTCTGCCTCCGTCTCCGTGTGGCCATCTCTGTGTCTGTTTCCTCTCCTGTCACTTTAACCCAGGATGGCCTCATCTCAAGATCCCTAACTGGTAATTAGTTATTACATCTGCAAAGAACCATTTCCTGATACGGTTGCACCATGAGGTTCCCGGATGACACGGATCTGGGGGTTCACCCTGCGTTCCGGTACCGATGCCCACAGTGTCACCAGCACTAAAACCAGCATCGATTACCCCACTGTTCTCCCAGAGCTCACACTCTCAGACATCAAGAAACCAGAAAACAGTTGCTTTCGCCGACACCTGCTCCGGATGGTGCCAGGCCGGGAGGGGAGGGAGACGGCCTCCCTCGCTCATAGCTCCCCAAGGTGGGGCCCATATGGATGGGCGGGGGTTGCTCCTCCCACAGGCTCGGAGGGGCCCTAAGAGAAGCTGGTCCAGCCCCTCGTGGATTTAGGGAAGCCGAGGCCCCGAGAAGCCCGAGCCGTGCCCAAGGCCCTTCCCTGTTCCTCCAGGGCCGCCCCCATCCTTGGGGTCCACGGAGCTCCAGACACAGACCCGACAGATGAGAGGCAAACGACCATGAGGACCTCTACCGAGGGTCTCCAGGTGGGCGACGGCTCTTGGGAGGAGGTCAGAGGTCACTCGAGAAACAAAATAAGGATGAAAAGAGAGGGAGTCCTAACGTGGGAGAAAGCGGGTCTGTGGCCCCAGATCCCTCCCACACCCCGGCCTCCTCTGCCCTCTGTGGCTTCAGATGCAAAGAAGGTCTCAGGTCCCAGCTCGGAGAAGAGCTAACGTTTGCGAAACACTCCATGTTCTGAGCACGGTTTACACGGACTGACCACTTAATCCAACACCCTGGGAGGTATGCAGCGGCTCTGAAACACATCCACGGATCGGCACTCTTCCCATCCACAGGGGGCACCTTTGTTCCTTCTCCGTGAACCCAAGGGGACTTTGGCAGCTGCGTCAGAACAGAAGTGACGCGAGGTGACCCCTGAGACCAGGTCAGGAGAGGACACGCAGCCTCGGCTGCTCTCTCTCGGGATTCCGGCCCTGGGAGCCACGTCAGATGTCCACCACCGCGTGGAGAGAAGGGGGAGAGAGACCAACCTGGCAGTTCCAGTCCAGCAACCAGACGGGAATGAAGAAACCACAGGACAAGCCGACCCCGCCCCCCATCTAACCACGGGTGCTGGACAGACCCCGGGTGGGAGCCGAGCGCCATGCCCAGATTCACGAGCACACAGATGTTCGCGACGGTTTTAGGCCACCACCGTCTTGGGGCAGCTTGTTACATATCAACAGCTAACCAGGACAAGATAGGGGCCATTATACTTCCCTTTTATGGATTAGGAAACTGAGGCACAGGTGGGTTAAGCGTCTTGCCTAGAGGCACACCAGTAAGAGGCAGACCCTGGCTGTCTGGCTCCAGACCCCGCACCCGTGGGGAGCCCAGCAAAGGAAGAGACATGGGCGTCCACACTCGCCGGCAGGGCCCCGGCGTCCTCGCCTGGCTGCTGGAGCCCAGGGGCCCCCGGCCACTGTCACCCACCCAGGCCCACTTCTCGTTGAGCCTCTTCCGTCCTCTCTGAGGGGCTCTAGAGATTTTTTTCTTAATCTGCAAGCCTGGAAAAGTTTCCCGGCTGTACTTATTGGAAGACAAAAGCACAGACGATGGCATCTTCGTCACACGCCCAGGGACACTTCACGGGTCCGCGGAGGTGTGGCCACCTGGCCCTATCTGCAGGGCTCACAAATGCCATGCTCACCTCCCAGGGCTGCCAACCCCTTGGGACCAATAAGCTCAGCTGCCAGCGTGTGACAGTGGGGCCCCTCTGAGGCCACCGAATCTCTGGGGGGAGCCCAGCCTGTGCTCTGGCATCGGCAGCCAGAGCAGGGTTCAGACAGCCCCGGCCAGCTCTCGGGGCGTCCTGGGACCGCTCCCGCGTGGGCACTGATCAGACGGCCAAGCCTGCGTGGCGGCTGCTCCACGGCCTTTTGTTTCAACACGGTTGAAACAGCATTCCTGCCTCCGAGCCCGGCCCCTCGTAGGGCTGTCGGCTGTGGGCAGCTGGGTCGCTGTGACCCAGCTCCCTGGGCATCCACCCCACATCTCTTACCAGCTGACCACATGGTCCACGAAGGTGCTGAGTTCTAACACTCCCACGGCCGACTGCTGTCACCGAGATGTCAACCTGCCCTCGGCCCCAAGGAAAAAGCTGAGCTCCCAGGGCTGGGTCTGCGCCCACTGGGGAGCTCGCTCACCAGGGGGTGGGAAACCGCAAGGCGGCCCGGGGCATCCATGTCGGCTCTGGGCGCCATCCCGACACCGGCAGAACTGAGTACTCGCTGCACACCCAGGAACGGGAACCCAACACACACTGGCCTGGCCACGTGTCACCCTGACTCATCCAACAAGCACTTACTGGGCACCTACTGCATACTCAGCACCTTGGGAGATTCTGAGATGAGAATGAAAAAGGTCTTCCCTTGGGGAATTTCTATCTGACAGGCAGAGAAAATAGGTACAAATGAGTGGATTCCACTGAGGAAAAAAAATAATGAGCCATGAAGCCAGGAGGCGGCAGGAGAAATGACTCATGGCTGCAGGGCAGAATCTGGAGGGCTTTCTGGGGGAGGTGGCCTTGAGGTGTGGGGAGATTATAGGGGAAGCAGGAGGGGCTTCCCAGGTGGAAGGAAAAATAATCGCAGTGGAATTTCTTCCACTGATGGTGTGTAGTCATTTCTAACTGGACTTATCCCTAGCACGAATGGGAGAACGTGGCACAGAGAGGCCAGGTCACCTGCTCCAAGTCGCACAGCAATAACATCACAGAGAAGCAGGATGGGAGCTCAGGCCTGGTGCCCCTTCCTACTATATTATCCCTCCCCCGTAGCCAAGGTGCCAAGCAGAGGCGGGAACGGCCAGGGCAGGGCAGGGCAAAGCCACTCGATTCGGCTAGCTTGAGAGCTGCGAAGGCAGGCTCAGGCCACAGAGGAGTTTGGACTTCTCACCCGACTGCTGCATCCTGGGGAACAAGGGTCTGTCCCAGCCTCGTGGGCTCCGGAGTGACCAGATCTTTCTGGAGCAGAAGGAAGAGGCACCCAGCGGTCAGTCGGCCAGGGATGGGACCCTGGGTGGGACTGCCGGGCTCCCACTGGCCTCTCCTCTCACCACGTCGCTAGCCGCGTGGCCCTAAGCAGTGAGCAAGAATGACAGGGTACTAAGCCAGCGCCCTGCTCCTGAAGGACCGAGGAGTGACCACAGGTAGCAGACGCGGCCTGCACATGGGGAGCCCCCATTCCATCTGTGAGGGGCCCCTTTGAGCCCCTGCGGGCGGCCGATCTAGCGCTTAGCACAGGCCAGCACCCCGCTCCCTGCCCCGGTGGCCCAGCTTTGGAAACGACGTGAGGGCCCTTCCCGCGGCATGGAGGTCCGCTCTGCACCCGGACGGGGTGCTGGGGTGGTGCACCGAGAGCAGCACGGGACGCAACGGCCGCACACCGCGGGCCAGGTACGTGATCTGTCCGGCAGATGGTGGCGCATTCCTGAGGCTCGTGAGCACCCCATGCAACCGCGTGACCGTCATCCCTGGGGGAAACAGAGGCTGCGAGACACCGCGTGACCGGGCCAAGGTCACACAGCTGGCGTGCGGCCCTCGGGGGCTGCCGGGGCCCCCTCCTCTAGCCAGGCACCCGGAGGAGGAACAATCAGAGGACGCCGGGCAGAGGGGAGCAGTGATCAAACAGCACAACGAGGAGAGTTTTGTAGGTTCACTTAGCTTAGAGGAAAAAAGCCTCCCCTTTCTCTAAGCCGCTGCCCCCCACCCGGGCCCCCAGGCGAGCGCTGGCAACCGCCTAAGCCGACATCTGATGGACGGGGATTTGTTTTAAGCTCTTTCTACCCACTGGACTATAATCGCCAACCGTTCACGACCTCTCCGCAAATGACTCTTCCCCCCCTGAGTTTTCAAAAGGCAAAAAGCTTTAAAAGCTGCAGTTCAAACAGGCAGAGAGGTGCCCGCAGAGAGCTGAGGGGCAGCGGGGAGGCGGGAGGGGCCGGG
>NW_012153075.1:75798-120589 GCF_000956105.1 Propithecus coquereli | reverse complement strand
CCCCCGCTCGCTGCACTTGATAACGCGCTTGTCAAGACTGCTGAGTCGTTCCTGACCTCTCCCCCGCCGCTGCTAATTAAGGCTCCGCCGTGACAGTTCAAGTGCCGAGCATCAAGTTTGCGGAGCCAAAGCCTCTAATTGGGGCCGCTTTTCATTTCTCATCCCGCGGGCTGGGGCTCCCCAGACCCGGGCACTGGCGCATTTTTCTTTTGTATTTTTCATCAGGGAGGAAAAGGAGGGGGACGGGCACCAGGAGGGGAGGGCGGGCAAACAACCAAAAGGCCTGGGGGGGAAGCCTCTCCTGCCCCCCCAGTAGCCAGGCAGCGGCTGCAGGACACCTCCCTCCCAGCCCGCCTGACATCTGCCAACGGGGGTCTCCGAGCTCCCAGACCCAGGGCTTTAGGGAGCTGAGCGCAGCGCACAGGAGGCGATTGCAGGGGTGCCCCCCCCGCACCCCTGCAGCATGCCTGGCAGGGGTCGCAGGCCCCAGGCTGGGTGCTGGGCAGAGGGTGTGTGTAGCCTGGGGGGGGCAGCAGCCCTGCCAAGCACCCCTTCCCTCCTCCCTGCTCCCGGGAGGGGGTGTGCTCAGCCTCACGCCCCACTCCCGGGGGGCTCTGCTGGCCTCTCCTTTCCAGATAAGTGCCGTGAGCACTGAGGCTCTTAGTGACTCTTCAGGCTGCCTTTCTCCTCGCCGCCTACTAAATCAAGCCGCTGAGAGCCACCGGCTGGGAGGGGAGCAGGAGGAGGGGCCGGACCTGGGCTGGCGCTCCAGCAGCTGGGGAGGCAGCAGGGGCCCAGCAGGGGGGAGGGGAGTTGGGGGGCTGGCCGGCAGGACGGGAGGAAACCCTGCGGGAGGTCGAGCAGGGACCACAGACACTCAGGCCAGCCTGGGGCGCCAAGAATTCCAGGTGACTCTAATTAAATTGGAGGAGCTTTAGTCTGAGCCACTACCTAGGTGATTCTTAGGATGAGTCAAGTTTGAGAAACAACAATCTACCCGGCCGCGCAGGGGTGGGGTGGGGGGTCTCGAACCTTGCAGCACATTAGAACCACCAGGGTGCTTTGAAATTAACGCACCCCCTCCAGTCCCCCCCCCTCGCCTAGACAAATGACATCGCACCTCTGGGCATGGACCCAGGCATCAGTATTTATTTTATTGTTTTTTTTGAGACAGAGTCTCACTGTGTTGCCCGGGCTAGAGTGAGTGCCATGGCATCAGCCTAGCTCACAGCAATCTCAAACTCCTGGGCTCAAGCGATCCTCCTGCCTCAGCCTCCCGAGTAGCTGGGACTACAGGCATGCGCCACCATGTCCGGCTAATTTTTTCTATATATTTTTAGTTGTCTGATTAATTTCTTTCTAATTTTAGTAGAGACGGGGTCTCGCTCCTGCTCAGGCTGGTTTGGAACTCCTGAGCTCAAACAATCCGCCCGCCTCAGCCTCCAGAGAGCTAGGATTACAGGCGTGAGTCACCGCGCCCAGCCTTATTTTATTTTTATTTAATTTCAAATTTATTTATTTCAGAGACAGGGTCTGTCACCCAGGCTGGAGTGCAGTGTCAGGATTACAGCTCACTGTAACCTCGAACTCCTGGCCTGACTATTTTCTAAAGTTCCCTGAGGGGTTCCAGTGTGCAGCAAGGTGGGGAACCTTTGTTCCACCCCAGTGGTTCTTAATCTGGGGGGGGGCTGTCCCCCAGGGCACGTTTGTCAACCAATCTCTGCAGACAACTGGGGGCGGGGTCAGAGCCTGGCTCAAAGCAGGTGCTCCCTGGGGTGTGGGATGAGAGGGTCTAGGCCTCCTTCCCACTGCACAGCCTCCTCCTCCCCCTACAACTGCTTCCTGTTCATCCCTGGCCTGGGGATGTTCCTGGCCTGTGGACATCCTCACTCACGTGCAGGACCACCACTGCCGGGGGTGCTCGGCCTTCAAGCCTCAACGTGACATGTGCTCGGGCAGCGAGAGGTCGCTGCGGGCTCCTGCTGGCACAGCTTGGAGCAGCCACCCGAAACTCCTGCTAAGTTGGGTCCCCCATTTCCTACTTGTCAGTTTGCTTTTGAAACTGAGCGCGGAGCTTCTGGTTATCTACCTTGCATTTTCCCAGGTGCTTTCTTCCCACTGTCCGGCAGATTAGCAAAACAATCCGGTTCCAAATCTAAACAGCCCAGCATCCCTCCCACGAGGGTAAGCATGGTTGTCACCCCTGCTGGCCGTGCTATTTGGGGAGTTTAAGAAAATAAGAGGCCGGGCCCCACTCCTGACCAGGAGTATCAGAATCTCGGGGGAGGGAGCCCAGGCATCGTATGTCTGACAGCTTCCAGTGGGCAGCCAGGGCCGGGAATGGCTGCTGGAAGGATCACTAGGTCTCCCGCGGGCTGGCGCATTTGACCTTGAATACCCTTGGTGTTTCAGGCTAGAGTGAGGGCACGGCAGTATCTTATCTGGCCGAGACTGGGCTAGGAGCTCGCATGCCCCCAGGACAGCGTGTCCTCGCTTACCCAAGGCCAGCAACTGGGTGAAGGTATGTCCAGAGTGGGATTCCAGGGGCCCCTCCTGTCCACCCCACCAGGAGGACAGGATCCCAGGGAAGTGTGGGGCTGCTGCCTGGTGGGAACTCTTCGAGAAGCTGCCAGGAGGAGCCAGGAGCGTGGACTCAGATCCAGCTGGACCGTCAACCCGATGCACGAGCTCGGATGAGCAGCTCAGCCTCCCTGGGCATCGGCAACCCCCTCTGTAAAGGAGGGGGGGATGCTCGTCCACCTCTGCGCCCCACAAGTGCTCAAGGCCAAAGAGAGGAAGCTGCTGGGGCGGAGAAAGAGTCTTCACAATGACGTGTCTGAGGCCAAATGAACTTGCAGGGTCTCAGTATTCTCATCTGTGCGATGGGCACACAGAGCTAAATGATCCCCTAGAGTCCTCTACCTCTAAGCCACCCCCTGGCACAAGTTAACAGATCCCAGCCAGGCCCCACTAAGCACGTGGGCAAGAGACTGAGCAGAGCAATGGGAATGAGCACCTCGGCCTCCCCGGGGTGAAAAGGCAGCTGTGTGGTTTTTGCTCCAAGCCCCTGGCAGTGAACTGGGTGGTGGTGATAGGAGCCAATAGGAGCCCTAGGAGCAGGGCTGCCAAGTACAGTTGTCCAAATTGTTCACTGCACAAGAGCATCTGGAAGAAATGGCAAGTTGGAGCTGAAACCGAACCTGGGCACAGGATATGTCTGCCTGGAGGAAGAGGCACTTTCTCCTAATTGGCACCAAGGACCTGGATGGGCTGGTGGTGGCCCTGCTCAGGAGGGCCTCCTGCTCCTCAATCCTGGCCTCCTGGCTCGAAAGCCCTTTACTAGGGATATTCTTCCCTTCCGGTCTGAGAGCACAGACTGGACGTACAACCTCCCAGGAAGGACAGAGACTTTCAGCGTCACGGGAAGGGTCAAAGGACAGACACCTCCAGTTCCTGGGTGCAGGTGGAGATGGGACGCAGAGGGCACCCCTGGGCAGCGTTTGGGGCTGGCAGGCTTGTCGTTCTCGGTGAGTTCGGCCTGCCTGCCGACTCGGCCCCGGTGCCCTGCTTTGAGGGCGAATGAGCGCGGGCGTCGTCAGAAGCTACTGAGTAAGCAGAAGACGGCGTGCCGAGGTGCCACCGCCGCAGCAGAGGAAGCCCTGGCTCAGCGCTGAGACCAAAGCGGCAGGCGCTGAACACAGCAAGTTCTCCTGAGGGCGGGGAGGGCACCGCCCGCCATGGAGAGCTGAGGGCGGGCCGAGGCTTCTCTGTGGCGCGGAGGTGGGCACTTCCTGCCGAAGGGCAAAGGCCATCCCCCTCTGCCCTCGGAGGGAGGGTCAGCCGCAGGAAGAGGCGGCGGCCCTGGCAGTGCTGGACAAAGTCACTTATCCTTCCGGAAGCACGGGGGTCCTCCCACTTCGGGGAGCGCCAGAATCCCCAGAGGCCTGAGGGAAGGCGCACCGCTGGGCTCTGCTCCCAGCGTTTCCGATGCAGCAGGACTGGGGCGGGGCCTGGGAACCGGCATTTCTAGCGAGTTCCCAGGGGACGCAGCTGCTGCTCTGGGACCCCACTTTGGGAACTGCTGCCCTGGCGAGGGCGCCACCTGCAACGTGGAGCCCCTGCCCCCGCGCCCGGCACATAGCGGGCCCTGCCCTCCATCTGGGCCTCCCTCCTGCTCCCCTCCTGCTAGGGCAGCGTCTGTTTCCAGCTTCCTGGAGCTTGCTGCCCCCCACCCAGGCTCCTGCACCCCAGGGCCTGGCCGCTGGCACCGCGGCCTCCACTCCTACCCGAGCTCTGCTCTTTGAGGGCAGAACTGTCTTTTTTGGAATGTCCCATTGCATCCGGCCGCGAGCCAAGCAGGAGGTCCCCAGAGCCAGAGGGGAGCCCAGAGGTGGCTGGTCCAACCGCCTGAGCCCTCAGAGGCCAGGTCAGCGTGGGCTGGAGCTGCAGGGGGCTCCAGGGAAGCCCAGAGTGCAAGGTGGGGTGTGGGGACAGCACCTCGCTCAGGAGATGGAAGCCGGGCGCTAGGACGGGGTCGCTGCTCTGTGCTCAGTCTCCTCATCCGTAAAATGGGGTCACAGCCGCCTGTGTCCCAGGATAACTGAGGCCCGGGCCCTGCACGTGCATAATGCGTGTTGGGCACTATCGCTGTCGTTACTGGAAAGCGGGCGCAGCGCTGAGCCCTCAGCATGTTCTCCGGGCTCCGCCGGGGGCTCAGGGTGGCTCCTCGGCCCCCAGTGTCTTCCCCCACCCACCTCACCCAGGGAGGGAAGGGCTGCGTGCAGGTGGCCAGGGCCCTGGAGGGAGCCCGGCCCACCCTCACCCTGCTCTCTGCCTGCCTGAGCCCAGCCGCCAGGTCCTGGGCAAGGACACATTGCAGCAGCCTGCTGTGCTGACCCTACTGGACAGGAGAGAAACCCAAGACGGTCTATATCCCTTTCCCAGGTCGGGACCGCTAGAGGCAGCCTCTCCCCAGTGGCTGCCAAATCCCTGGGCTTCCTGGCCAGGTGGCAGCTGCAGGTCAGGCCTGTGGGGGCTCCCGCCCCCCTGCTGTGGGGGCTGTCCCCTCTGCTCCCACCATGTCTTCCCCGCCCTGGGGTCCTGGCGTTTCCCCGTCCTTATCTGGTTGTTCGCTGTGGGATCCCAGCAGCCTCTGGGCAGACCCCCTGCCCTCTGCTTTGGGGTCAGAGGAAGGCAGGGAGGGGAGGTGATCTCAGGACACCCACTCACTTATCTGAGGCTCATTTATCAGAAGGTGTTTTCGAGCCCAAGCAGCGCAGCCTTCCAGAAAGGAGGCTGCAGAAGCCCTTGGTCAGCTTTTCTTTCAGGAGTGGTTTCTTGTGACTCAGCAAGGAAAGGCCTGTTTTGCCCTGGGCTGTCCGTGGCATCTTCTTCTGAAAACACAGCTTGCCCACGGTCGCTCCTGTGAGCCTCGCCGTCTCTGGCGGTGCCACGGGGGACAGAGGGTGGCTGCTTCCCTGTAGGGCCCTGGGCTCCCACAACAGCCTCCTGGCAGGCCTCTCAGACACCGACGACGTCACCCTGCTGCAGTTTTCCTGCCTAGCGATGCCTAGATTAATCTTCTTTAAATACCACTTAGCTGCCTGGAGTCCTTTCTGGAAGCAGACAGGGCAAAAATCACATACTCACTCTCTCACTCACACTCACTCACTCACACACACACACACACACACACACACACACACACACACCCCGGAAGACGACCACCTCCTCCCTGGCCCCCAGTGCCTGGTCTTCGGGGCAGTGTGAATGTGGCTGCGAGCTGCGGGGATACACAGTTCGGAGACTCCGGAGCATACGTACACAAGAAGGCAGAGGAGAGTGGAGATGGGGGCCCCCCACTGCTCCAGGACAAGTCTAGGGGTCCCACCCACTGCCCTAGGCCTTCCTCCCGCAGGCCCTCCCCTCTGGAACGCCCTCTCCCCACTCTGCGCACCACACCCTCGTGCGCCAGCCCCAGCGGCTGTCAAAACCAGACAAGGACAGACTCCCTTTGCGCCACACGCCAGCACGGCAAGGGTCTGGCACAGGTGTCCCCACAATACCGTCCTGCCCCTCCGCAACCCTCCTCTGAGCCAGGACTGTGTTAACTCGATACGGCACCAGCCGCCTCCGGACACAGGCGAGGTGAGCCCAGGTGAGAGGGGAGGCCAGATGCCTAAATTCAAATCCAGCTGTTACTAACAACTGGGTGTCCCCGGGCAGCTCATTAACCTCTCTGAGCCTCAGCCTCCTCATCTGTAAAATGGGAATACCGCAAGTACCTCTTTGCAAGGTTGCACGGAGGATGACATGAGTTCATACACATGTATGTCTAAGGGACATAGAGAGGGATTGACACCGGGGGTGTCCCTGGGAGGGACGGGCACTTCAGCCCAGGATGGGGGCCCGCGATCCCAGAGGGGGACAGTGAAAGCGTCCCATGCACACAGCCACCTGCACGTAAATGGTCACATGTCCCCCCAGGCTTGTCAGAAGCTGAGAGCGACCCCCTCCCTGCAACGTGGGAAGGCTCAGCCACTTGCAGAGGCGGCTTGCAGAGCACCAGGCGCCCTGAGTCTGTCTCTGATCTGAGCCTGGGCTGTCAGTCGCCCCAAACGGGCAGAGGCTCTGCGTGCCCCTCCTCTTTCCTAGGAAGCGCCTGTGCACCCCAAACCCACCTGGGCATGGGGCGTGAGTGGGGGCCGTGGGTCTGTCTGAACCTCTGCTCCAGGCCGAGTGGAGTTTCTGTTTCTTCGTCTGTCACGAGGGACTCCAGGGCCCACGTGGAGGCAATGAAGCTGTGCTCGGAATGACGACGCCACCCACGACGGCCCGCTGTGGCCCGCTGCACCCGGCGCTGCTCCCGGCCCATCGCCCCGACTCCCCCGTTCACCCTCGCAAAGCCTCCCGGGTGTGTCCCCACGAACAGAGGAGGAAATGGCACAGAAGCTGCCTGCACAGAGCCTGGCCCCCAGGGGACCCGCCCAGGGGCGTCTGCTTCCTTTGAGGAACCACCTGGTGTCTGCAGCGGGTTGAACTGTGGCTCCCCGAAAAGAGACGTCAACGCCCTCACGCCCGCACCTGCACACGTGACCTTATTTGGAAGCGGGGTCCTTGCAGATGTCACTAAATTAAGGATTTGGAGATGCGATCACCTTGGATTAGGATGGGCCCTAAATCTAGGGACGAGTGTCCTTAAAGAGACAGAGAAGGAGATGGCAGGAGAAGGTCGTGTGACGAGGAGGCAGAGCCCGGAGCGACGCGTCTGCACGCCGAGGATTGCCAAGGACGGCGGCGCCCGCCAGGCGCTGGGGGAGAGTTCTGGAACAGATTCTCCCTCCGAGCCTGCAGAAGGAACCAGTGCTGCCCACACCTTGATTCCGGACTTCTCCAGAACTGTGGGAGAACCAAGTCGTGTTGTTTTAAGGCACCTAGTCGGGGGTGACTTGTTACCGCAGCCCCAGAAGACGCAGACGGCGTCTGTCGCAGGAGCCGGGCGGCACGGGGCAGTTGCCGGCACGTGTGTCCGGCAGGAGGGAGCTGTCAGCTCGCAAGGCTGCCTCGACCCCAGCGGCGGCAGAGGAAACCGAGGCTCAGGGACGTGCCTTGCCACGGCTGCCCCCTGGGCTGCTGTGCTTCAGCTCACAGGAGTCTGCGGGCCCCTCCCCTGACCCCACGGGCGGCCACCCCCGGGGTCACCGTCTGAGCCCCCGACTACCAGAAGATCGTGCAGGCAAGAGGGGCCCCTCCTTCCTTGGCCAGACACACGGCTGCGGGGTCTTTCCGGGTCTGAGTGGGGGAACGCCAAGGGGCCGGGGGAGGGAGGCCTCAGATCAGCAGCGTCACTCTCAGGAGAGGCAAGGGCTGCCGCTCCCCTGGCACCCTGGGCTCTGGGCCCCGGGCAGGAGCCACCCTGAGCCCACCCAGCCCTCAGCAGCCACGCTCAGCCCAGGGCCACCACCCAATGGGACCTCCCCACGCCACCCGCTGACTTCACCCGCTGACAGAGGCGGCCTCACACCTCAGCCGGGGGCCCCGCCCTCACCACACAGCCCCCGCCCCCAACCCTCGGTGGCGAATCCTTCCCCGAGATTCCACGAGTCCTTGCGGAGGAGAGGACCACAGGCCTTCACGTGGGAACAGCCCGCGGGGTGGGGGGGCAGGGCAAGGAGGCTCTGCGGAGTGGGAGGCGGCACCCGATCCAGGCTTCCAGAAGAATCCGTCTCCTTTAGACCAGGGGCTTCTGGTCACACCTGGGGTAGTTTTGAAAAATCCCAGTGGCCGGGTCATAGTCCCAGATCAACTGAATCCAAACCCTGGGGGTGTGGCCCGGCCAGCAGCGTCTGTTGGTGTCCCCAGGTGATTCCCTGGGCAGCTCCAGACAGGAGGGCCAGGTGGGGGCCAGAGTGGGACACAACACCCGATGTTAATTACCAGGCCCCCGGCCTGTCCCCGCCCCCGAAAGTCGGACAAATAAGTAACCACGCTGGCGGGGCCGGCGGGCACCATCACGTTAGGGACGCAGGAGTCAGACAGCTCGACTCCCAGAGCATAATCGGTCTAATTGCAGGGCCTCGGCGCAGGCTGGGTGGCCAACGGCGTCAGCTCTCCTGTGCGTCATGTTCAGATCCGGTCACCCGAGCAGGGCCCAGGCTTGTCTGTTGGGACAGGCATGTGTCTCTGGCCATGGTCTAACTTGACACTGAGACTCAGGTCTTGGATGGGGACACCTTTTGCTTATGGAGTAAGGGCCCGGGTCTCTCTGGGGACCAGAAAGGGGGAACAGGCTGGAGGCCTCCCAGGCCAGGTGGCCTTAGCGGGGAGCCTGGAAGCGTGACCGTGGCAGACCAGTGGTGGCACCTCCACGCCACGGAGCACCACCCCGCAGCAGAGAGGCGCCGGCTGCCAGCACACGGGACAGCTCGGACGGACCTGGACCTCCACCGCCAAGCGCAGGAAGCTGTGAGCGTCTTCCCGCGGCCGACACCGCCATCCACACGACACCCTAGCCGGGGGCGGGGGATGACCACAGAGGGGCACAGCAGAATTTTCCACAGATGGGGCGAGAGTTTTGTATCTCGATTATGGTGGCGGCTTCACCTCTGCATGTGTTTGTGAAAAGTCACCAGACGGTGCAGCGGGAAGGAGCGAATGCCACTGTGTGTAACTACAGCCTGATAAACCTGGTTTTTAAAAAAGACATAAGGTGGCTTTTTAAAGAGCTGGCCACACGTGCCTTACATGGTGACAGGGTGCTGGGTGCAGCTATGTGGTTCAGATTCTACACAGGGGGCTGGAGGGAGAAGGCCACTTGGGCTGAGACCGGGCCCTTCCTTGGTGGGCCAAGCTGGGAGCCCTGGTGGGCACGGTATGGCCGGAAGCGGGACAGTGGGCTATCGGTACTTCATCTGCCAGAGGCTTCCCCACAGGGAAAATGGCATTATTATTGTCATCGTTGTTGTCATCATCAGATCCTTGAATGTGGATCTTGAACTCCAACCCAGACATTTTATAGGACACGGATCAGAGAAGTCAAGTGATCTCTCCAAGGTCACACAGCACCACTCCGAACCCAGGCATGCTGGCCCCAGAGCCCCCAGCTCACAATCACTGCACTCGGCCACCTCCTCAAAGGCCATCAGTGACCACTGAATGCATCTCAGCTAGACAGGAGACACGGCAACTAGGCTTCCTAAGCCCTGATCCCAGAGGTGAGAGTAGGAGCTGCTGTTTGCTCAAATTTCCAATCAGCCTTACTTGGCAAGAATTCCTCGTTCATCTGGGTCTCACAGAAACTGGATTCTCGGGTGGCCAAAGGTGGCGAGGCAGGGCCATGTCCACGGCCCGGTCTGGACACCAGGGCTCTGCCCCCCCACTCCCCGACATCGCCTGGCCCAGCAGGGCGGCCTCGAGGTTTCCTGGCCACCCCCAGCTTTGTTTTTCTGGGCCCTTCCAGGCCCAGAACCATCCAGAAAAGTCCGTTAGGCCAGGAGCAGCTGCCTGGCACTTCCTGAATGCCTCAGATGTGGTATGCGGCGGGAGCCCTGAGCCAATGCGCTGCCACTAGGTGAATCAGGCCACCATTAGAGTCACAAAGACCAATTACGACGGGAGGAAAAACAGCCTTCCGCTCTCCCAGGGCTCCCGGGCCAGCTGCTCCCTGCTCCTGCCTCCCGCCCCCACGGGGCTGCTGCAGGCTCGGTTTCCAGCCTGGCTCCCTCCCGTGCCCGGGGCCACCTGCCTTCCACAGAGTCAATATTGACGCCCGCCCGAACCTCCCGCTTTGGCATGTGAGGGCCGAGGGGGTGGGGGCACCGGGAGAGGAAACGGCTCCCGGATTTTCGACTCAGTCGCGCGAGGACAGATGAGAAATTGCCTTTCTGACCCAGACCCGGAGTTCACAGCTGCGCTTCATTACGGATTTCTCCGGGAGGCCCTGGGAGAGGCTCTGCTGGGAAGGGCTCACCTGTTAGCAGCAGCTGCCGCCTGCCTCTTCCACTAACACGGCGGTGGTTTCCTGCCCAGGGCTGCTGGGCGGGGACGGGGGCGGCGCCCCCGACTGCCCCCTGCCAGTCTGCATTAACTGAGCGGATGGAGGGAGGAAGGGCGCCAGGTAAGCAGGCAGGAGGGAGAGGAAATGGCACAGGTCTGGGTCTTGCTCTCTTTAGAAGGTGCCGGGGAGAGGGGCACCTCTTCCCCCTGGGGTCCCACCTCATCTCTCTGGGTCTCATGTCCCCGCACGGGGCTAGCGTGAGCACGTGTCAGCTGCCTGAGCATCTCGGAAGCGCCCCCTCCCCTCCGGGCCCGAGCAGCTGGCCTCTCTCTGCTCCGAGATCCCACCGTTCGACACCTGACGCTCACTCGAAGAGCACAGGGTCCCGCACGCGAGGGGTTCTTCACCCTGGTGCACACCAGAATCATCTGGACAGCTTTTGGAAAGATCTGGAAGCCCAGCCACACCCCAGAATCCCCGAGGCCGGGCCCAGGTGTGTCTCCAGAGCTCCTGGGCAGCTGGAACCACAGTGAGGCCGAGGTGCTCAGCCTGGGGTCATCAGTCTCTGGCCCCGACGTCTGCGTGTCCTTTTCCAGAGAAGGTGATGGGGGCGGCTGGGGCAGAGGCCCGGCCATGGTGTCGGAGGAGGACGAGGGCCGGGCAGCCCTCGCTAGCCACCAGGCGCCCTGCCCTTCCCTGGCAGCTTCCAGTCTCCGTCTGCCACTAAGGCCTGCCATCCTGTCCCCTGACACCGAGACCGCGTAGACCCTGAGGAAGCAGTTGCCCAGACACCGCCCCCCCCCAGGAGCACACCGAGTGCCAGTGACCCGGGCACGTCACCCGGGCTCTCTGGACCTTCACCCACAAGCCTCACACCCAAAGTCCCGCTTCATTTCCTCTGTCGTGCATTTCCCGCTCCCTGCGGTCTCGGGGGAGACTCACTACAGCTCGGTCTCTGCTAGCGGCATCTCTATGGCCCTGACGAAGCCCCGAGCCCTACAGAGCCTCAGTCGTGGCCCCTGGAAAGCGGGAAGATGCAGCCCCGGCAGGGCACGCACGTGGCCCCGCGACGGTGGCAGCGGTGTGTGCTGACACCCCCGCGAGAGTCCTGGTCCCCACAGCACACCGTGTGGTTGGATCTTCTAGCAGCCCCATGCTCCAGATGAGAAGGCTGAGGTCCAGGGAGGTCACCTGCCCAAGGTCAAGTGAGGGAACCTGTGAGCCCAAGACCCTTGGATACCACGTGCTCACGTGAGCCTCCTTCTGGGGCCTTCTCAGGGCCACGGGGACCTCAGAACGGCCGGAGCCGGCAGTGGTGCCGAGAAGAATCCTTCTGGGGCCAACAGGGCCCCAGACCGCGAAGGGCTGGAGGGGGCTGCACGTTCTCGGCCAGAGCCTTCCACCCATGTCCGGGGACAGAGCACACAGGTGGGCCTGGCACGGGTTCCCGACCGAGCGGACCCAGGCGTGGGGGAACAGAAAGAGGCCCAGGCAGGGTCAGTGCCCAGGGCAGGCCACGTCCAGGGCACACGGCGCCCGCAGCGCCTGACGCTGGGCTCCGGGAGGGGGCTGCGGGGTGGGGCGGGGGAGGGGAGCAGGAGGGAAGACGAGGAGAACAGGTGCCGGGGAGGGGAAAGGCGGTCGGGTGGGGACAGCTGGGGGGCGGTGTCCTGGGAGGGACCTTGAGGAGCACAAATGAGGAAACTGAGGCCCAGAGAGAGAAGTCTGCACAGTAGACGCGGCTGCCACTCCCTGTGACCCACTGCACCCCTCTTGTTCCTTGTTTACGCGTCTCCCAGCTGAACTCCAGGCCCGGGGCTGGGCACACACAGCCTACCTGGGCCCAGAACCAACTCCATGCCGTCTACAAAGCCACCCCTGCTCCCCTCACTTCTGTCCCCATTCCTCGACGCAAGCCCCGTCCACTCAGTCCCCAGAGCCAACGCAGGGCCCGCGGTGGGCAACCAGCAAACGGGGAATGACCGGCCGTCCCGGGAGCCGGCGGTCACTCTGCCCGCTACGCACCAGGCGCCGGCGCGAGAGCTCAAAACGGATCATGTCCTTTAAGCCACTCAGCAACACTGTGAGGTTAGGTTCTGTTTTTATCTCTACTTGACAGATGGGGAAACTGAGGCAGACAGTGTGTCAGCCCCTGCCCAAGTCTCACAGCCAAGAGGCCGTGGGGTAGTCAGGCCATCTTGCCCCAGAGCTCCTGCTTTTCGCCAATGAGTGGGGAAATGAGCAGTGGCCTGGGTGTCCTGGGGAAGAACAGCTCCTGGCCTGGTGGGACCCAGAGCCAGGCGAGGCTCTCTGGAAGCATAACGTCAACAAGGCGAGGGTGGCGGTGTGGCACCGCCAGCTCATAGTCACATAGCGCCCGCTCTGTGTGCACCCAGCACTACTCCCAATGCTGCAAGCACAGCCATTACCCACAGAACCTCCCAAGCCTGCTGGGTAAACGCCATTGTTTGCCCATTTCACAGATGGGGTGCTGGAAGCACAGAGAGGTTAGGAAACCTGCCTGAGAACACACAGCTCTTACGTTCAGTGCCAGGATTGGAATCCATCGGCCCGGCCCCAGCGAGCTGTGAGGTGGGCCTCAGCAGAAATCCAACGGGGGCGGGGGCGGCCTGACCTGGAGCGGCGGCCACAGGGGCGCAGGGGAGCCCTCCCTCCTGCCAGGAGAGGGCCGCTGCTGCTGGCGCACTCCCGGAGAGGCCAGGCCTTGCAAGGGAAGCAGAAATCTGTCGTTAACACGGTGCCAAACCCAAAGTGGCTGCTCCCGAACTGCAATCCAATAAAAGTGCGACTTGTCTATTTATCATCCTCGGGGCTTTTTATCACAGTGCAGATGGCTGCTACCTTTGGAAGGCTCGGCAGCTCGCTGCCAGCCGCCCGCCGTGCAAAGCTTCGCTCAACAGAATCTGGGCCTGCACCTGTGAGGGGCCCAGGCCCGGCGCCCCCCTTGCTGCGAGAGGCGGCCGCGGCCCAGCCCGCCCTTCCCCTGCCCCCGACCCTGCTCACGCGCTGCCCCCTCTGCACACTCGCCCCCCTGTGCCAGTGGCGGCCACACCTGGTGTCCAGCCTCTAATGACCCCGCACGGCAGCTGCTCCTGGGGGGAGGGCGCGGCAAGGAGCCCCACTGGGGCAGGCGCGGCGCCCCGTGCCCAGTGCCACGCGGCTCAGATCGAGGGGGCCCCGTGGGGCGCCGCCGGCGATTGGGGCTGGAAGATGAAGCAGGGAGATCAAGGGTGAGGCGTGCAGAAAACAGCAGCCGCACCCCCTGCCTGCAAGCGGCGGGAACCCGGGGAATTAAAGGCTGTTCAAGATCCTGGCAGCTGCCAGCGGGTGACACACCTGGGCCTCCCAGGACAACAGCGGCGCCAGCAGGAGGGAGGAGGAGGGGTGTGGGCAGGACACGGCGGAGGGTCGGCGCACTCCAGCCTCCTGCTCACATGTGAGGGTTGGGGTGAAGGGGGGTGGAGGGTCCCCAGCAAGGCGCCGGCACCAGGGGTCAGGCCAGACGCCGGCTCCAGCCTCCCCAGGCAGGGACGGGACACGGCTTCCTACCAACATGGAGCCCAGTGTGCGTGCGTGTGCACACGCATGTGTGCACGTGTGCGTGTGTGTCACATCTGTGTGAAGGTTGAGGGCTCACTCCACCCGGCCTGCAGAGGTCAGAGGGACACCGGGGACCAGGGCACTGCCAAACCATGACCTTTGCTCTCTGGACTGCAGCCCAGGGACAGACACCAGCAGGAGCTCCGCCCCCCCAGCTCTGCCCCGGCTGTTCCGGTGCCGCTTTGTGAACACACCGACCCGCAGCTTCGAACCCTGCGGCGTCTGCCGTGGCGTCCAGCTGCACGGGGAGAGGCATCGCGTGTGTTTCCTGCTCTCTCTCCCGGCTCCCGGACGCCTTTCCTGTGTCCTCCTGGCTGCCTAGAAGGCCCGACCCTGCCTCCCGGACCGCTGGTCCCCTCTGCGGCCCCTTCACTGCTGGGGCTCCTGCCTGGGCCAGGCCCGGCCTTCTGCAAACGCATCTCCAGGTACCACAGGGGGCCGCGAGGCCACGGTCTCCGCCCTCGGCAGAACGGGGAGCTGAGGCTCAGAGAGGTCGGGCACCTGGGCATGGTGACCCGCCGGATTCTTTCCCCAGCAGGCCAGCCTGGCTCCCCGGCGTCTGAGGACTCCACACAGGGACGGCAGGGGGTGGCGCAGCCGCACCATCGGCCACACCGGCGCCTTTGCTGCAGAGCAGTGGGGAGCGGCTGTCGCTGACACTTCCCTCTAGGTTTTCCCTTCTTGTAACAATACTGACGTTTTTGTCTGCAACACAAGCTAACGCTTTTATAACTGTCACTGTGGGCCAGATCTCAGCACTTCACATACGTGTCTTCATTTGATCTCCCCAGTAACACGAGGACGAAGGTTATCATCACCGCCTCTGTTTACAGGTGGGGAAGCGGCCAGAGACGGGAAGCAACTGGCCCACAGTCACACAGCTTGAGCCGGGCCACGCGCTGGACGGTGCTTCCTCTCGGGGGCAGCCACGTCCCTCTGGGGAGACCGGGCCTCGTCCTGACGGGCCCATCTCTCACGGAGTCTGGTCAGGGCCCCTGGCCTCCAGCTGCAGCTCCCTCGTGGTGGCGGGGGGTGGGGGGGAGGTACATGAAGCCACTTGTCACCGGGAGTCCAAGGTGGCCAACCTGCTGGGGCCCACGCCCACACGTGGACACCCGTCGTCAGCCCCCAGAGGTAGAAGCCGTGCCCCTGACCCTCGAATAGGAAACCAGCCAAGCCAGGGCCCGTGCGAGGGCGGGTGGCGTTTCTGGTGGGTGGCCACGTGCCCTGCGAGCTGTCGACCGGCTTTAATAACACCCCTGCGCCCGTCTGTCTGCTTTTCTGCGCGACACGTACTGAGCGCCGCCTGAGTGTCAGACGTAGCGCCGGCCGCTAGCGACGCAGCGATGGACAGGCAGGCCGGGGCCCTGCGTTCGCAGAATTCAGTCTCACGCAGGGTTTCTCAGTCTGGGGACCACAGGCCCCTGGGGCTGGGCCGTCCTCAGCGGTGGGGGCTGTCCTGGGCACCATGGGACATTCGGTGACATCCCCAGCCTCCTCCCCCTGCCACTGCATGCCAGCAGGACAGCCCCTGCTGTGACAACCAAAAATGTGTTCAGACATTACCAGTCATCCCCGTGGGGAAAGATGACCCCCCCCACACTGAGAGGATAAAAAGTATTACCAAGCTAACGATCACAGAAATAAAGACACAATCACAGCGCAAAGATGCTCCGGAGGAAACAAGCCCGCCCGTGCCAGGGGTGGAGGGGATCTCGCTTGGGGTTTGATTAGGAAGGACGTCCGCAGGGATGAAGTGACAGGGGCCCAGGGGGTGAGAAGGAGCCAGCCAGGAAAGGGAGGGGCCTGGCGAGAGAAGATCCCAAGGCCAGAAAGGGCTGCGGCTGCTTGAAGAAGGGGGAAGGCGCCGGGCAGAGGAGCAGGGCCCACGGGGACAGGGTGGCCCTGGACGGACAGGCGAGCAAGGGCTTTGGTGTCCACGGCCTTGTAACCGCGCCGTTCTGAGTGATCCCTCACGTGGCGGCAGCACGCAGAGTGGGGGGTGGGGGGCTGTACTGGCTTGAACAGGGTCCCCCAAATTCGTATGACCTTATTTGGGAAGAGGGTCTTTGCAGACGTGATCGGTGAAGGATCTTACAGGCGGATGTCCCTACGAGAAGAAGAGGAGACAGAGCCCTGCAGGAGAGCTCCGCGTGCGGCTGGATTTGACGCTGGGGTCGGGGTGACGTGTCCACAAGCCACGCAGCACCAAGATCACCAGCAGCCACCAGACGCTAGGACCAGGCGAGGACAGAGTTTCCGCCAGAGCCTCCAGAACGAACGAACTCTGCCGATCCCTGGAGTTTGGACTTCCGGCCCCCAGAACGGGCACAGTTCTGTTCTAAGCCGCAGGGTTCTGGCAACGGCTCTGGCAGCCCCAGGACTGATCTGGGAGCTACCAGGGCAGTCGCTGCTGGGGAAGCGGCCCAGGGTCTCCCCTGCACGGGCCACCGGCCTGCAGCTCCTCCTGGGCACCCTCTGGGTCCGCGGCAGGCGCAAAAGCTAAGAGTAGTCACTTCACACCTGTCCCCTGGCCACACAATCCCAGACCCCAGATGCCACCAGGCCCCGGACGCCACGCACCTCCCAGCTCAAGAGCGTGTCTGCGGCGAGGCTCGCCATCCTGCCTCCCAACACATCGGCTGCTGACCCACCCGTGAGGCTCCGACCACACCCTCCCGCATGCATTCATTCAACAAACGCTGATCCACCGCCTCCTGAGCACCCGGAGCGCCCGGCCCCGGCGCCTTCCTAGGAGCAGGGATGCAGCAGGGAAATGACAAAGGTCTCCTCCTGCACCTGGGATGGGAGGTGAACCAGCAAACAACGTAATAGCCTCTCGGTGACCAGAGCCCTCCATGCGGGAAACAGAGCCAGGGAAGGAGACAGCGGAATGGCTATTTTAAGGAGAGTGGTCAGCAAAGGCCTCTCTGAGGAGATGACATCTGAGCTGAGGCCTGAAACAAGGGAAGGACTAAGTCCGGCAAATACCTGGCAGAAGAGAGCTCCAGGCCAACAGCGAGTGCAAAGGCCCTGAGGCAGGAACAGGTCTGTGTGACGACCAGCAAGGTGGTCAGTGTGGCCACGGCAGGGGACCCACGTGGGAGGTGGAGATGAAGCTGGAGGGGCCTTGAGGGGCCAGAGCACATATGGCCTCAAACCATCTCGAGGAGCTGGGATTTTATTCCGTGCATCACGGGGAAGTGCTGCTAACTCGGTGGTTTTGACTACGCAACGCACAGGACAGCACCCGCCACGCGGCAGGATCCAGCCACAGCACCAGGCCCGGCTGCAGCCCATCTCTCCTGCGGGCCCCGGCGGCTCATGGCGCGGGCCGCGCACCGGCGCCGGCTAGACACGCAGCACCAGGCCTGCCCTGGCCCTTCCATGCGTCCCCCTGTGATCGGCGAGCCGGGCCCAGGCTGATTCGCCCGCCTCTCCGGGCACAGAACTGGCTGGCCCAGCTCGCTGCAGCCACGGCTTCGAAACGCTGCACACACGGCCCCGGGGAAGATCCCGCCTCCGCGTCACTGTTCCAGGCCTCACGATGCCCTGTGACGGTTCCCTCGGTGACCTCAGCACCAGAACTCACCTGACCTTAATAAAGTAAAAGCCACCAGGACTGAGACCCAGTCAGATCAGCGTCCATCCACGCCAGTGACCCTTGACCCCAGCCGGGGAAACTAGCGCGGGCCTGCCAAAGTTAAGCCCAAGCCTCCAGAGTCAGCTGGAGGCTCCAGGCCCCGTTCGGGGAGGGCGTGAGAAAGAAAATGTTGGGGATCAGGCCAGCTGCCCACCTCCTGCTCCAGCAGACGCATCCCAGACACACGTGAAACTTCTGGAACCCAAGGCAGCGCTTCTCCCAGGTCGAGCACTCAGGCCAGAGGATGTCTCTGGGCAGGTGGGAAGAGCGCTGAACAGGCTTCGAGTCCGGGCCTGTGATTAGCTTGAGCAAGCTGTGCCTGCAGCTGTCTCTTCCTGAATGTCCCAAAGACGCTCCCCAGACTCCAGCACATTGGAGGGTTAACCGACTCCCGATCCTCACCTCTAAACCCCCACCGGTGTCGCTCCAGACCAGCGTGTTCTAAGTCATCCACTCATGCAACCAACTCCCACCACGCGGGCACCGCGCTAGGCACCAGGGACGCCTGGGAGGGCGGGATCCGGGGCCCATGCTCTGCAGGCGCAGACAGACCAGACATTCACAGACAGACGTCAGGGCAATGGCAGGGGCTGACAGGCCACCAGCAAAGCGAGGGGCGGGCCAGGGAGAGAGGCCATTGCCCAGGGAAGGTACCTCGTGGGGTGGACGGAGGGGGGGAGTCGAGTGTCCGCCCAGGAGAGACGCGGACTCCAGGCACCCATGCCTCCCTCAGAGGGGCTGGCGAGCTCCAGCAGACACCCCTCCGGGAGCTGTATCTGTGTGTGTGCACGTGTGTGCATGCACACATGTATCTGTGTCTGTGCATGTGTGTGTGCACGTGTGTATGCACATGTGTGTTTGCGCACAGGTCTGTATCTGTGTGTGCATGTGTGCATGTATGCAGGTATGTGTCTTGCAGATGCGTGTACTTCTGTGTATATCTGCACGTGTGTTTCTGTGGATCGCTACACACGCCTGTGCACTGCACATATCTGTGTGTGCATGTGTGTGCACGTTTCTATATGTCTACGTGCATCTGTATCTGTCTATGCATGTATGCATAAACACGTGTGTCCATGCATGTGTGGACTGTATGTGTGTACACATACGCATTTATGTGTCTCTTTCTGCATTTGTGTTCACGTGTGTATGCATCCATGTATCTGTGCATCTGTGATCTCTGTGCATCTGTGATCTCCGTGCACGTCTGTGTGCGCATGCCATGTACCTGTGTGTATGCACACGTGTGTGTGCGTGTTGGGGAGGGCCTTCACCAGGCGAGTCTGGACCTGAAGTCTGGCTTCCTCAGAAGCCCACGCCCCACCGACACAGGCCCAGGCCAGGGATTACAAATCGCCTCAGTGTGCTGCGTGTGTGCGTTAGTGCGTGCGTGCGTGTGTCACAGAGAGAGAGAGAGGCTGGGCGTGCGTTCTCCCGCCCGCGAGCGCCTCTGAACAGAGTACGCCCTCTGCCTTCACGAGCCCACTGCCATCTGGCTCTCCCCTCCCGCTCGGCCATTTGAGCCGGTAGGGGGGGCACCCCAACCTCCCAGGCTGAGTGCGCCAGATGGCAGGAATCAAGGCCTCGTCTCGCCCAAGGGAGGCTGGCGCCTGAGGCTGCCCCCGCCTCTCCTGGCCACCTGGGTCACAGGGCAGGCCACCACCCTCCTTCTTGATGCCTCTGGCTGTCCTCACCCCTGTTCCCCAGCCCCACCTCCAGTGGCCTTTTGCCTCGGCCGCATAAATCACCCTCCAGGTCAGCGGCAGCTGAGGGAGCAGGGCGCGCAGGGCATGTCCCCGAGGTCCTGCAGACAGAGTGGTTGCCGAATGACCCCTGACAGCCCTGGCTGGAGTCCTCCAGGGGCCAGACAGGAGGTCAGGAGGCTCTAGTGTTCCCCTGGGCCTTGTGGGTGATCTTGCCTGTGCCCCACGTGGGGAGGTTGCCTCTGACCGCAGGGCCCCGGCAGGGGGGCAGACCAGCACCCACCCAGGCGGCCCCGTGGGGCAGGCAGGAGGCCCTCACCAGCTGACTGTGCCAGCTGAGTCCCAGCTCAGTACGGGAGCTGCAAGAACGGTGCCCATGGACCTGGGTGCTGGCCCCAGCCCTGCCAGCCACCGCTGAGTGACTTGGGCCCTTCCTTTCTTCACCTGCGAAACTCAGGCGCTCACCGTACTTCATGCAAAGTTCCCTGAGAAACTTCGAGGCAGCTACCGGTCACTTGTGCAGTCATTCGACAAACAAGAGGCCACAGAGGCCGTGGTGGGGACACACGGGCTCCGGACACAACCGCTTGGTTTGCACGCTGGCGTCTCCCTTCCCAGCTGCAAGAGCTCGCGCAAGTGACCCCACTGCCCCGGCCTCAGTTTTCCTGTCTGCGAAAGAGGACGACGACAGCTCACACCCAGACTGCCCTGCAGCTGGCCGAGGCGGGGCTCGGGTAGGACCCCGCCCAGGACGGCCTCGACAGACAGCAGCGGTCACTGCCCAGGAAGGACCTCTGCGCAGGCCCAGGGTGGAGCAGAGGCAGCCCCGCTCCTGTGCCAGCCTGGAGACCACCCCTCACCACTTCACCCCGCAAGGATCCCGAGAGAACAGGAACACGTGGCCCCGCGGGTCCCCCAGGCTGGGCTGCAGCCTCCAATGTCAGGAGTGTCGATTCACTCGTTCATTCATTCATGCATTCCACAGATTTTCAGAGCGTCTATTATGTCCTAGGCGCCCTGCGGGGGCTCACAGACTGATGCAGAGACAGCAAGGACACCGTAGCACGCTACCCGCACGGATACAGACAGGGGCGGGCGGTCCCGGCTGCTGAGAACACGGCCCCTCTCCTCCCTCCCCCTGGACAGTTTCAGACACGGAGCCGGGTCTGGACTGGTAATAGTAGTTAAGAGCAGCTGTTATTTATTGGGTGCTCACTGTTTTCTAGCATTTTACATGCACGCCTTTAATCCCCACATAGCCCTATGACGTGAGGCAGGTACTATTATCATCTAGGAAACAGGCTCAGAGAGGTTTAGCAACCTGCCCAAGATCACACAGCTAAGGGGTCAGAGAGGGATTCCAACCCACAGACAGTCCAGCCACTGAACACACCTCCTGCTAGCTCTAGTGGGGGGTGCTCAGCCTCACTGGTATCAACGCTGCCCCCCTCACCTGTGGACTCCTTGACAGTCGGAAGGCAAGAGAAGCACATCTGCTGTACAGATGGGGAAACTGAGACCCAGACAGGGCAAAGGACAGATCAGACAGCGGTGAGCGCTGGGCTGGGACTCAAGCCCAGATGCCTTCCTGATCTCTGATCCCTCTGACCTTGCGGCTGCCCCTTCCTGCCCCTCCTTCTAGAACCTTCTAGGCTGTGCAAACATGTAGCTCCCCGCATCCCCTCCTCCCCCCGTGGGGGTGGGTGCCGCTCCCTAGAGGTCATTATTTCCTTATTTCTCCTGGCAGGCACCATAGGCTGCCTCTCGGTCCAGTAGGAGGCCCTGGGTCTTGGCAACATTGGGCTTTCTAGAAATAAAAATCAGAAGGGGAAAAAAGCCTTCCAGGAGGCCAGTTCTTGTATTTACATGTAAAAAGCCCTCCTCTGCGCTCCCTGCCCCTCCCCCACTTCTTCTGGGGGCGGGAGGGGTATTGTTTAGAGGGTGCGCAGGGGGCCTCTGTGACCCCAGGAGCCTCCTCGGGGAGCCAGGCGGAGGCGTCCGCTGGGAGGGAGATCAGATGGCTGCAGAGGAGGGGTACTGCGGGGAGGGGGAGGCCGCCTTGGCGCCCCAGCCTAATGGGGAATTTCATGGGTGTGGTAACACGTGAGAGCGGCCGGCTGCGCCCGCGCCCCGCCCCCACCGCCCCGGCCATCTGCTCGGGGCCAAAAGTCGCGGGGGCAGGGAGGGGGTGCTGCTCGGGCTCAGCGCGCCGACCTCGCCGTTAACCTCCCCCCGAGGCCCACATTTTTAAAGCAGATGTCTGCTATTGATGAGCTCAAGGTTGCCTGCAGCCCGCCCCCGCGTCCCGGGCCCGCCCGCGCCCAGCCTGCGGCTCGGTCCCCAGCCCGCAACGGGCGCCCGGCCAGCGGGGCCCCCAGCCAGGCAGCCGGCCCGCCCCTTGGGCAGGAGACGGCGCCCACGGGCCCTCCGGGGTTTGGGCCGCGCCCAGCTGGCCCGGCCTGGGGCGGGAGCCGGCTCCAGGGGCTCAGTGGGAGGTCAGCTCCTTCCCAGTCGGGCTGCAGAGGTCCCGCCCTAACCCTCTGGGTCCAGTTTCATTTCTAGCGCTAGAAGGGACGTTCCTTGTAAGGGGGGAAAATAAGTGCTTTCTCCCAGGCATTCTAGACGCGGAACTGCCGGCTGTGAAGCGAAAGGCGACCCCACCCCAATACTCCAGGGAGAGGGCAGATAGCCAAATCGCACTAGAGTGTGGATGACTGAGCGAAAGGCCTGTGCTGGAGCCAGGGTGCAACAGGGATGAGCCCTTATCAGCTGTGTGGCCTGAGGCCAGTGCCTTAAGCTCTCTGGGCAGTTTGCCTATCTGCAAAATGGGGATGGGAAAACCACCTGGCAGAACTCCCGTGGCTGATACTGTCGTGGGCTGTTTTCCGAGACCGGGAGGGAGAGGCGGGCGTTTACGAGGGCGACTCTGGGCAGGGGAGAGACAGAAGCTCAGACAGCCCCCCATTAACCCGCAGCCGGTGGAGGGACCCAGGGCCCCTGACTCCCAACCTTTCTGGAAGGATGGAGGTGGGGGGTGACACAGAGAATGTAAAGAAGTTTCTGGAAGCTGCTCAGCAGGGTCTGGCCCTGGAAATGCAGACCCACGCCAGCTGCCCTGAGGGACTGGGAGCCCCAGACCTGGACTGCCTCCTGGGGCGCCGTGGGGGGCACCAAGGGCTTGGGCACACGAGACCCCTCTGGCGGGTCGATGGCAGCCACACTTCACAGCCACGTGGGCCCCTGCTCAGCCCAGGCCCCACTGCGCGGGGGTGGAAGGGACAGTCACGGTGGGGGGGGGCAGTCAGGAAAGGGAATTTTAGGGCTCCCCCCATTATCAGACCATCCTATAGTGTCTCTCTCTCTCCTCTCTCAGATAGTCCCATCGAGCCCAGATTATCCCCCCAAAACTCTCCTCGAGGAGGAGTTGTTAGAGGGGCTGGGGGGCAGGAAGGTGAGGAGACCTCATCCCCCCCACTACCCACCCCGGAAGTCAGCTGCCGCGGGCTGTCCATAGATCTGGGGCTCCCCCATGTGCAGCCCGAGGTTCGGAGCACGCTGGCCCCGCTGCTGCCAGCCTCTCGGCCTGCTCGGGTCCCCTGTCTGACCTGGGCAGGGACCTGGGGGCTCTGGGGCTGGACAGGCCACACAATTTGCGGGACCCGGTGCAACATGAAAGTGTGGGGCCCCCCTTGCTCAAACCTGAACGTCGAGATGGCAAGACCCGAGCGGTAAACCGGGCACGAGACGCGGCAGAGCGTGGGGCCTCGTGTGACCACCAGGGTTGCAGGCCGTGAGGCCTCATCACTGCGGGGCCTTGGGAGGGAACAGGGAAGAGCTGTGGCCACGGGGGTCACCCCCCGGGGCAGGGCAGCAGACAGAGCAGCAAGCGCAGCCCCTGGCAGGTCCCCACGGTGACGCTGACCTCCTCGCTGGAGCCCGGGGCTGTGACTCAAGCTACCCCTCGGTTTCCTCGCCTGCAGCCTGTGGATAGTCGTGCAGCGCCGCCCATCACGGGGTTGCCAGGGAAACCAAGGAGTTACCCACACACGGAAGGAGCTGGCACAGTGCACAGGAGGTGCATGTTGTCAATTTTATTCTAACCCTTGCTAGTGTTGTTACTGGCCACCATCCTAGTGCCTCCCAGGTCACAGCCTGGGTGGTGCTCCAGGAACAGGAGGGGTTCGGGAGGTGTTCTCGGGAGGCACAGGACGTCGTAGGAATGAGGCTGGGGTCCTCAGCTCTGTCGTAAATAAATCCTGGGATGGTGGCAAGTCCTCTCCCACCTCTGAGTCTCAGTTTCTTCCCTGGTGAGGGGCTGGGCCACAGTCCTTCAAACTCTGATGCTGAAGCATTTCTGCCTGTCCCCTTGCGGGGAAGACTGGCATCCATGGGCCCTCCGGGGTCTGGGCCATGCCCAGCTGGTCAGGCCTGGGCTGGAGCTGGGTAGCCCCCTTTCCTCCAGGGATACGAGGAAGTATGGCTCTTCCTTCCCCTCACAGAGCCAGAGATTTCCTTCCTTCCATCTAATCACCTGTCCATCCACCCATCCATCCGTCTATCCAACCCACTTCCATTCATTCGTCCACCATCCACCGATCCATTAACCATCCATCCATCCACCATCCATTGATCCATCAACTATCTATCCATCTATCCATCCATCCGTCCATCCAACCCACTTCCATCCATTTGTCCATTATCCACCGATCCATTAACCATCCATCCATCCTTCCATCTATCCCATATCCACTACACACACACATACAACCATCTACCCATCCAGCCACCCAATTCCAGGCTAGTATCTATCCATCAAACATCCACCCGATCATCTATTCATCCAACCATCCAATATCCATCCGTCTGTCTGCCCACCATCCATCCATCCATCCCTCCATCTACACAACCTTCACCTGGCCATAGAGACAGAGGGTGCCAAGCAGAAGGGCCCCAGAGCCTGTCAGGACTTTCTAGTGAGTGGGTAGCAGGGGACCCTGGGGGTGCCAATGATCACGGTCAAGTGCATGCACGCCTGCTCCTCTCTCTGTGCCTCAGTTTCTTTGCCTGTAAAATGGGCATAAGAGCTGCTTCTTTAGGGTTTTATGAAGACTAACAGAGAAAATGACAAATAAACCAAGCAAGAGAACGCCTGGGCAAGTGTCGAACCTGAGGCTGGTTCTGTTCCCTGCTCACACCCGAGGCCCATTGTTGAAAACACCTGCCTGGGTTGACGCCTGAGCCTCCCGGAACCCCGAGTCCCCCAGGACCCCCCAGGCCCCATTTCCAGTTTCCCCAGAGCAGTCTCTGGGGGGATTTATCATCTTCTGGGCCCCCAAGCAGATCTGAAAAAGCACAAGATAAAAAAAAAATGGGGCTCTTACATCTGCAGAGAGAGTGCTCTGGCCTCTGGGACTCCAGATTCAGTCCTGCCGGCCACCTCCATAAAGCCTGGGGCCATGGGATGGCATGTTTACAGCTGCAGAGGGTGCCGGGGTAGGCAAACCCCCAATCAGACAGACCTAGGTTCCAATCCCAGCTCCAACACCAGCTGTTGCCCGCGGCGTGTTGCTTAAATGGTCCCAGCCTCAGCTTCCTCATCTGTCAACTGGGGGCAAGCGCCTGACACACACTTGTCCCTCCATCAATGCCTTTTATCATTAGGAACGGGGAAGAGAGATGCCAAGAACTGCAGAGACGTGCAAAGGGCGTAACAGCAACGGCAGCATGACAAATGCCCCACACACGGCACCTGCCACGATGGGCAAGCTGTGTGCTCGCCGGCAAGGCCCTGACGGGAACACGAACACGTGGAAACAACCGTGTGCAACTGCTGTGTTCCGGGTCGTGCAGTTCAGGGGCTCGGCCCCTGGGGGACAGCAGGACAGCAAGGCCGGGAAGCCAAGGCCGGGTCTGCGCTGCCAGCTGGCCCTCGCTCTCCACCTCGTCTCTGCCTGCGAAGCGAGTGCCGCCAAGAACGCCCACCGCAGCGGAGGGGGTTTCACTTCAATACGGGCCCGACTTTTGATCTAAAGCGTGTCCTCAGTTTCCCCAAAATTCCTTGGAGGGGAAGGCTGTGTACAGAGCCCCTGCCCCCTCCATCCGGGCGTGCCCACGCTGGCCAGTGGCAGAGTGTTCTGGAAGCATTGCAATCCATTCTGCACGCTTCGAACCTAATCTTATGACACTCCGAGGGCTTTATTAATAGCCTATTAGTGGGTAATTCATGCATTTTGATGAGCAGTCATCCAGCGTAGTTTATGGGGGAGGAGGGTCGAGGGGTGAGCTGGGGCGTGCAGCTGGGGTGTCCCCTCCGACGCGTTTCCCAGCGCCTGCCCAGGCGATGAGGGCTCCGCCGGGTCCCCGCCACCGCGGCACGCCTACGACGCCCCTCCCGCAGCCCCGCCATTCATTCATCTCCGCGAGTTTTCTGCTGAGTATCCTTCCCGGGCTTTCAAACCGCTCGCTAATTGCAATTAATCACTTACCGAAACAGATGTCAAGAGCAGGGGGGCTGGGAGGCGGGAGGCTCGATGAAGCTGTCAGGGGGGTGTGTGGGGGGGGGGGGGGCCGGGGGTGGCGAGAGGGAGGCTGAGAGGGCCCAGATACCCCCCTCGGGCCCTGGGCGCTGAGGGCGCCAGGCTGGCCGGCTCCTGCCCAGGGGGACTGGGGGGCCTCCGCTCGAGGGGGGACGGAGGGCCGGGTGCTCTGGGATGGTGGGAATTGGGTCCCACAGTGGTGGCCGAGGACAGCAGGAGCTCGGGCAGAGGCCCTGAGGACTCCGCACCCACGCCCCCGAGGCCCGTCTCCAGCCCTGATCCTCTAAGGACGGGTCTGGGGCCCGCAGGCTCTGCAAACCTGGCTGCAAGCACAGTCTGGGTTTCGTGTGGTTTTCGCCCTGCGGTAACGTAGGAATTGTATCTCCGCATTAGTTGCCAACGTTTAAAAATCAGATTTGACAGAATCTGGACTTCAGCTTCTCTTTGAAAACACAAAGATTTTGCCACACGCATTCCGCGGCCGCCGGGGCTGGGGCTGGGCAAGCTCCCGTAGGGACGGGCGGACGCCAGATTCTGCCACCGACGCCACTGCGGTCACCCCAGGGGCTGCCCACCTTCGAGTCTCCCGCTCGTGTGCGCCCGCCCGCTCAGGCTAGACCGAGGGGCTTCGCACACGACGCCCCTGCAGGCTCCTGCCATTGCGAGCCAGGCTGCGGCGGATTTGAACCCAGGACGAAGAATCTGCCCCTTGAGGCAGCGGTTTTCAGCCTGAGCTGCACGTGAAGATCACTGGGGGGCTTTTCAAAGTGCTCAGGCCCAGAGTCCCCTGGGGGCTGAGGATGTCCTGTGTGGGTGGTTCTCAAAGTGGGGTCTCCCGGCAGCTGCAGTGTTTCCGGGGAGCGAGTTGGAGACGCAGATTCCCAGGTCTCCGCCCAGGCCTGCCGAGCCGGACTCCCCACCCGGGGCTGGCAGCCGGGCGGCCGCGTGTTGCACAGCCTTCCAGCCGTCGCTGCGCGCAGCCTGGGCCGAACCGCCGTGCGACTCGATGCTCACCCGCCTCCTCCCTGGCCTGGCCTTCGAGGTACAGGGCGCGCTTTCCAGGTTCCGGGCCTCCCTGGCCGCCCTCCCAATGCTGTTCCTGCCTGTGTCCCTCTTGGAGTCTACTCTAGCCCTAGCGAGCTGGGTGACCTTGGGCAGGTTGCTTAACCTCTCTGTGTGGGGCTCCTGCCCTCATCCGTGACTTGGGGGTGAGGGCTGCGCAGGCGGCGCCCTGTGTCCAGCTGTCACTGCTGATTACGGAGGCGCCTCTTCCTGCGTGTGTCTTGCTGCTCTAAACTGCCTACGGGTTAGACTTTATCCTTCTCTGCATTCCCATGCCTGCTTCCTCTTCTGCAAAGTGGGCTTCACCCCCATAGCGTGAGGGTCGAATGTGTTAACGTGTAGAGCGCCTGACACGTGAGCGCTCTGGAGGTGCCGGATGTTGCCATGATCCCGCCCAGCTCAGGGCCGGCTCAGACGGAGCCCCCGTCTCTCCCCTGCGCGCTGGGAACGAGGCCGGCAGGATGAGTGGAGTCCCCCACCACTGGCTCACTGCGCAGTTTTTACTGCATACCCGCTGAATGCCGGGCCCCGGTCGCAGTCTGGGCAGAGCGTCCTCCCTGGTGGAGGCGACAGCCCGGCAGGGAGACAGATACTAAGCACACACACATCCGTGTGTTGAGTCCACCGTGATCCACAGCCCTGGAGAAACATGGGGAGGGGGCCTCACTGAGGCTGCGTAGTGACAGGAAGGGGGGCTGCGAGCCATGCAGACATGTGCAGGTGGGAAAGTGCTCAGGCACAGGAAGCAGCAAGTGCAAAGGCCCTGGGGCAGGTCTGAGCACCAGGCAGGAGGCCCACGAGGCTGCGGCAGAACTTGTAAAGGAGATCTTGGGAGGGTGCGAGGACAGGGAGATGACAGGGCTGGGCTGTGGGACAGATCCTGCCAGGCCTGGAGGCCAAGGTAAGGATGCTGGTTTTTGTCCCCAGGGTCATGGGAGCCATGGGAAGGTCCCGAGCAAGGAGGGACAAGATGACGCCTGGTTAGCAGATTCCTGTTGCTGTCAGGGCACCAGGGACAATAGGCCGTCCTTGGTTCCTGTGCACTCAGCTTCCTGGAGCTGTTTCTGGGCAGCAGTTCAGCCCCTTCCTGAGGAACCTTTGTTCCCGGACCCTGCGGGGAGTTCCTTGTGCTCTGGGCGTGCAACATGGCTAAGTCACACACTGCACATGTGTGCTGTGCACACACCTATGACAGAACGTGCCAGCAGTGCACACCACACACAGAATGTGACTGTGGGCATCTGGCACGGCCGGGCATCTGCAAGAGGTGCTCCGGACACAGGTCCCGGGCAGGAGTTGTGTGTCCGGAGAAGGTGTGTGCCCTGGGCTGTCTCGGCACATATGCATTAAACATGCTTGGGACGGGCAGGTACCTGCCGCGCCTGAGTGTGTTCACCATACATGATGCAGCGTGTGGGGCGTGGGCTTCAGAGCCGTGTGTGTGCACGTGTTGTATCTGTGCATCGTGCACGCTGCTGTGTTTCAAAGCTGAGCCTCTAGCAGATCACCGGGCAGAGGGAATACCTTGAAAACGTCACTAGGCACTGACGAGGATGGTGGCCGCAGCTCACACGCCAGTGACAAAGACAGTTGACTTGTCTGCTGTCGACACTGGGGGCTCCCACACCTTTGTCTGCTGGGAGCAGAGTTGATTTTCCCCTAATTGCCAGGAGTCCCCCACCCGCTCCTCTCTGCGGGACGCGCGGTTACCAGAACTGGGGAATAAGTAACGAGCCGCCCTGGTTCCACACGCTGCACGGTAGCAACTCAGGTCACTGCCTCGGCATGCTCGCCAGGTGGGTGCTATCTTCATCCCCATTTCACAGATGAACAAACTGAGGCACCGCAAGGTTGAATCGCTTACCCGGAGTCACAGCGCCAGCAAGGGGCAGAACTAAGATTTGAAACTGGCTCCAGAGTTTTTGCCACACAATACCTGACATCCCGCCTCGGCCCATCACTGCCCCTCACAGCTCCCACCAACGCCTGCGGTGCGAGGAGCACCGGGCAAGGAGCCCACAGCCAGGCTGAGCCTTGCCACAGCCACCGCCCCTCCGCTTGGCCCTGGCGGGTGCTCCCGCTCTTAGAGGCTCAGACTGCTCTGCTCGTGGGGGCTGGTCCTGCTCTGGCTCCCGCCTGGGGTCTGGTGAGGCTCAAAGAGACAAGGGCACGCAGGACTCGCCGGTCCCCAACCGGAAGCCCCTTGAATGCGCGAGTCTAGCCCACTGCCATCCCACACGGCGGCCTCTGGCCACACGTGGCCACGGAGCACTCGAAAGGTGGCCCGTCCCAGCTAGGTGTCGAATTCACACAAGCTTTTGAAAACAGAACGAAAGTAAGGGTGTAGAAATCTCGTTGATACTTTTTTTCAAACATTGATTACATGTTGAAATGGTAACAGGATCTATCGGGTTTGCTAAACTATACTGTTAAAATCCATTTCGCCCTCTCCTCTTGTCGGAAGGTTCCTGGAAGGTCTAAACCAACACGGGGCTTGCTTCGCGCTCGCGTTGCCTTTCTGCCAACGCTGTTGCTCTGGAGAGACCTCAGCCTCCCTGGCGGGTTTTCTCCGGGCCTGACCTCGGCCGCCTCTGAGGCCAGCGCTGGGCTTGGGGAACCACATGCCAAAAATTGAAGGTTCCGGAGCACAGAGGCCCTGACCTCAGTGGGCCTCCCGAGAGAGACGACAACTGTCCCTCCCTCTCCTGCTTGGTTCCCTCTGTGAGGAGTGCAGGGGGTGGGTCCTGAGGTCTAAGGGGACCCTTGCCAGCACTGTGTGGCTGCTGCACACGGAGCCCGTTCCCTCTGGAGGTCTTGGCTCACAGGCGGGGATGAGATGGGCCAGACGGCCTCAAAGCTCCATTTCCTGGGCCGGTAAACTGAGGCTCCCAGGTCACCAACAGTAAGGGGAGCAGTTGGGAATTAAACCAAGGTCTGTGGGATGCACCTCGGTCCGTGTTCTGTTCCCCCCTCCCCAGACTTTCTGCAAGCGCGTCTCCCTAGAAGATAAAGGATGAGGATCCTGGGCTAAAGAAGTGGGCTAAAGCCAGGGTTAATCTGGCATGCTCCCGGGACCGCAAACCTCAGGTCAGGAGATACTAATATTTTTCTATGGTTCATTCATCCATCCATCCATCCTTCTTTCCATTCATCCATCCACTCCTCCACCGATCCACCATCTCCCCACCATCCACCCATCCACCATTCATCCATCATCCTTCCACCATCCATCCACTCCTCCGCCCATCCACCCACCATCCATCCATCCACCCATCCTTCCTTTCATTCATCCATCCACTCCACCGATCCACCGTCCACCCACCATCCACCCATCCACCATCCATCCACCATCTTCCATCCATCCTTTCTTCCATTCTTCTATCCACTCATCCACCATCCATCCATTTATCCATCCATCATCCACCCACCCACCATCCATCCACTATCCATCATCCCCACCACCCATCTACTCATCCACCCATTCACCATCCATCCATCTATCATCTACTCATCCACCCACCATCCACCCATCCACCATCCATCCACCATCCATCCATCTACCATTCATCCATCATCCTTCCACCATCCACCTACCACCCACCATCCATCCATCCATCCACCATTCATCCATACACTATCCACCATCTATCTATCCACCCACCATCTATCCATCCACCATCTATCTTCCATCCACCATCTATCTTCCATCCATCCATTCTTCCTTCCATTCATCTATCCACTTTTCCACCCATCCACCATCTGTCCATTCACCCATCCACCATCCACTGTCAACCACCCATCCACCATCCACCCATCCTTCCTTCCTTTCATTCACCCATCCATCTGTCGTTAAAGGGTGGATCCTGGCCCTGCCACCAACTAGCTAAGCAGCTATGAGCAGGCAACCTCACCTCTCCATGCCTTGGTTTCCCCATGTACAACAAGGGGATGATATTAGCACCAGGAGGCCTCAGTGTAGGATGTTCAGATTCCTATTTGCCTCTTATTTGCTATGGATTCCTGACCAAAGTAAAAGTTATCTCTCCTCTCAGCCTCAGTTTCCTCTTCTGTAAAATGGGAACAGAACTGCCCCTTCCCAGCATTAAGCGGTCAGGGGGAGGAGATTGCTCAGCACAGCTGGGTAAGTGGGGGTTGCCGTGACCCCATGAGGGCAAGACGGGCAGGCTCGCCTGGCTGGCCTTGGAGGGAGGGTGGGAGTGGGGGTGGGGGTGGCCGTGTGTGGGTGACGGCATCTCCCGCTGCCCTTCGTCCTCGCACCCAGGTCTCTGTGCCTCAGTGCAGCTCCACCCCCGAGTCCCGCTAGGAGGATATCGTCCCTTGGCCACTGGAGGGTCGGCTCTGTATCATGAGCATTATGGGGGGGCGTGCTGTTCTGCACCCCACCCTTGCAGCCCCGCCCAGCAACGCCTACCCTCCCAGGTTGGGGCCCAGGTCCACAGGGTCCCTCCTCCACCAAGCCTCCAGGTCTAACAACCCCACCGTTTTCCTGGCCCTGGGGGGCTGCTTGCTGCCACTGCCACCTCTCTGGCCCTGTGTGTCCCCTTCGGCCCTTCTGGTCCTCCAGCACCTGTGCAGCCAGTGCCCTGCGTTAAATCCTCTCTGCTGAAATCCCTCGTGAGGCTTGTATCCCCTGGCTGGCCCCCGACCGAGCCGGCACAGAACAGGCAGCTGTTCAGCAGCTGTGACGACGGCGTGGGAGCTGCCCAGCCCCCACCCAGAGCGCCCCGGGAGGGCTGGCCAGAGCCCTGGGCCCCCCGGCCCGTGCTCCCTGCCCCGGCCCTGCGCCTGCCCCGCTCCGGCTGCCCGCACGGGAGGCAGCGCTCTGCCCACACCCCGGAGAGCCCTGACACGTGTTAAGATAAATATTCGGCAAATATGATGTTCCATATGTATGACTTCGTGGGGTGATGATTTTCCCACTGATCGCTGTAAGTGACAGCTGCGCGGGCAGCGCTGGAAACACAGGCTCGGGCGGCCCTCGCCGTGCCACGCGGCGGGGGTGGCGAGGGGGGCGCCGCGGCGCGGAGCAGCTGGTGACTCGGGCGCGAGGAGCCCGCGCCTGTCAGCGCTCGGCGCAGGCGCATTAGTGATTCCGCGGGACGGCTGGAGCAGGTGTTCCCAAGCAGCCTGTCTGTAATAATTACTTGTAGATTGTTTGAAAGGACCTGAGCAAGATGCTGGGGACTGGGGCAGAAGGGAGAGGGTGGACGCCGGGGCCAGCCCCTCGCACGTGAGCGGCAGGGGGCGAAGGCCCGCGGGGGCTCCTGTGCAGCTTGGACCCACGAGCCCAGCCGGGCCGGCTGTTCGCAGAGTGACACTCCGCCGTCCTGCAGCCCCAGGGCCCAGCACGCTGCTTCCAGAGGCCGGGCCTCTCACTGGAGGGCCCAGTCCCCTGGGACTTGTGGGCGTAACAGCAGAAACGTTTGAGACAGTGACCCTGCCATCACCAAGAACCTTGAGCCTTGACTTCCGGGCAGCAACACCTGGACATCAGCCCCGGGGGCAGAGGCCTTTGTGCACTGTTCCATCCCAGTCCTGGGAACACAGGTGCGTGATGAATCCCCCCTCGGGCGAAGGAATGAACCAGTGAACAAGTGAATGCGATGGTTGTCACCAGGGAGACAAGAGCTGCCTTCCTGCCTCCTCCAGGAGGCCCCGGAGCACTGTGTCTGAGCACACAGCAGCTCCAAAGAGCATCCTGGGTCTGGGCCGCTGGGCGGGGTGGGGGGCTCTGGCCACACAGGTAGCCGCAGGCAGGGGCTTGGCCTGGACGCCATGAGCGCGGGCAGCGCTGGCCTCTGGGAAGCGGTCTCAGCAGGGCACAGGTGCCAGGGGCTCAGGGGGTCTCCCCTCAAGAAGTCGGACAAGGCCAGGGTTGTGGGGGCCCTGCCCGTGAGCTGGGCAGCAGGCAGGTCCGTGGGGAGAACATTCCAGGCACAGGGCAGAGCAAGAGCAGGGGCGGGTGGGAGGAAGGACGGATGGACGGCTTCACCGACAGACAGAGGGACACGGGCTTACCACCACAGCTCCCTGGCGGAGTAAGACCCACCCCGGACGCCAGGCCGTGCACACCCCAGCCCGGCTGGGCCCCGCCCTGCCGTGTTCTCTTCTGCCCACAGCCCCACACCCCCCTCACGTCGGGGCCCAAGTCAGTACGCCCCGGCTCTGCACGGGCTCCGCAGCCCCCACACCTGTGCTGAGGCCCCGGCTGCACCCTGCCATTGCCCGGTGGCTTGAAGCAGACGGAGGCTTGGCCACCCAGGCCAACTGCAGGGGAGCAGCAGGGGGGATCTGGCTGGGGGAGGGGGAGTTTCCAGGTCCCCTCCAGGGATCTGAGGTGCAGCAGGGGGAGGCCGCACAGCAGGAGCGGCAGCCGGTGGGGCGGCCCTGGGACAGTGCTGGACAAGGCCACTTTGTGTCCTCGGCTGGGGCCTGAGGGATCTGGGATATCCACACAGGTTTGGAAATGCTCCCCAGCCTGGCTGGGCCCTTGACCCTCCCTGCAGAGAAGAGCTAGCCGTTTCCAGCCCAAAGGGTGGGCAGTGGTCACTTCTCCAGGGCAGGTCACACGACAAGGACCCTCGTTCCTGGCGAACTGACTGTGCTTTCTGTCCGCTCTACCCTGTTTGCCAGGCAGCGCCTGGGGCCAGCCGCACCTGAATGCCCCTCAGGCAGGGATCTGCGGGCAGGGCCTGGGAGCAGTGGTGTTTACAGCTGCTGTTTAAAAGCTGGGCAAGTTCAATATTAGCTCTGGGGTTTGTGCAATCTGTTGTCAAGATAAGCAGCCTGGCGGGTGAGTGAGCCCCGCCCCGCCGGAGCCCGGAGCGCCAGGCCTGGTTAATGTGCAGCCGGCGGGCTCCAGCGGCCCCTCCACAGCCTGCTTGTCGGAGCGCACCGAGCCCAGCCCCAGGGCAGCAGCGCCCAGCGCGAGGGGCACGCGAAAGGCTCCCTCACGCCCCCCTCGGCAACGATGCCCCGGTCCTAGCGGTCCTAGCACGACCTCCGGCAACTCCCTGGTTCCAGCCTCCAAAGCACCCAAGTGCTCCGCGGCCTCAGGGCCTCTGCACCTGCAGCCGCCCCGCCCGCCCCTCCACCGCTGGCTGCCTGGGGACAGAACGTCACCTCCTGCAACCCCAGCGCCCATCTGTCCTGTCCTTTCTCCCCCTCCCATAACCACGTGTGCAGAGGGACTCCCGCACGGTGCCCCCTCCCCCTCCCCCAGGCCTCTCCCTCCACCAGGCCTCCCGGGGAGGAATGACAGCCCTCATTTAGTGGCGTGGCGGGGGCGTCCCCCCCAGCTCCTTCCCCGCAGAGCTCTTGCTGTCAGTCTTGCCGGGAGCCCGCCTGTGCGGGGAGGGCCTGACAGCCACCTCCAGCAGAAGGCATCTTTTATTCATGCCGATAATGTCAACGGGATGTGTCTGGAGCAAAGTCACTTAACCCATTAGGAGAAGCTGCTGCTGCGGCTCAGCCGGGCGTGGGGGGAGCGGGGGCCCGAGGCAGGGGTGCGGGGACGCCGGGGCCTCCAGCATGCCCTGGGGGACACAGGGGTCCGTGGACGGGCTGCCTGGGTCAGAGGCCCGGCCTCCCCACGCCGGGCTGTCCCCGCGCCACGGATGGGGAGACCATGCGGGGAAGGCGTCCCTGCAGGCGTCGGCGAGGCAGTCCCTGAATGACACTGGTGACACCCACCCCGCGGGGGCCTGGTGGGACGGAATAGAGAACGGGAAGCCAAGCCCTCCAAGAAGGCTAACCGCTATTCTCGTTTGGGAAACAAGCCCGAGAGCCAGGGCCCCAGGAGGCCGTCGCCAAGGAAATACTGAGCCTGGGGACAGAGCAAGCCTCTCCCCCAGCTCGGGTGACGTGGGTAGGACGACGGTGACACACAGTGGCTAGCACCCACACGCCCCCACGGAGGGAACCGCTCGCATGTGCAGGTCTGCAAAGGGAGCAGCCGTCAGTCCGGGAGCCCGGCCCTCTCCTCCCTGCCCCGTCAGGAGCAGCCGTCCAGCTGTCTGCTGAGTAAGTGATGAGCTAGCCAGGGCTGCTGTTCGAGACCAGGCTCTGCTGTGCATCCCCAGGCCAGGCCCTGTGCCTCTCTGTGCCTCAGCCTTCTTGCTGAGCGAGGCAGGTGGAGCCGATGCTTGCGCTCTTTTGTGGGGCGCATGTCCCAGGGCTGGGTGTCCCCAGAGGGGCGGGGAGTTGGGGTGACCCTGAGGAATGCGGGGCCCTGGCAGGATGCCTTGGGCTCCCATGCCCGCATGACCTGGGGCCAGGGCCCGAGAGGCCCTCCAGACACCCCTGTCCCAGGCTCAGGTTGTGGCGGGGGTCAGCGGGGGGCTCGTCCAGGAGAGAACAGGCCCCCCCGCAATCCCCGCTCCCCCTTTCTCTTTATTCCACACTTTATGGCGCTCACTGCGCCTGGCGCTGTGTTCACCGCTCCGTATGTCAGTGCGTTTAATCTAACAACCCTGGTAATACTAGTAGGTACTGTTATCAGCCCCTTTTACAGAGGAGGGAACTGAGGCCCAGAGGGTCACGTGGTTCTGGCGGGGTGCTGGGCTGGACAGGGCAGCCGGCCCCTGCAGGACAGGGCAGCCTCGCGCACAGCGGCCCAGCTCTGGCGCTGCACCGGCCGTGGCGCCCCCTTGTGGAGGCCCGTGACACTGCAGCCCAGGCTCGGGGGTGGGGTGGGGTGGGAGGTCCTGACCTTCCACTCAGGTGCATGACAGGAGGCCACCTGCCTCTGCCCGCAGAGGGAAGGGGCTGCCGGTCACGGGCACATCCACATGTGGAAGCTGCCGGGGCTGGTTAGCTGCCGCTCATCTTCCTCATTCTTGGGTCCCGTCACGGGGCGTGGCTGTGTGGCACCAAGGGGGCACTTGGGCCAAGAGGGACCAGAGGGCAGTGGTGCAATCCTAGGCCCTGTCCTCCTCTCCTGTGCCGAGAAACGCCAGCGGGTCTGGTCCCTGCATTAGTGTCCCAGGGCTGCCGTAACAGCGTGCCACAAACCAGGGGGGCTGGAATCAGCGGAAAAGTATACTCTCACATTCCGGAGACCGGGAGTCTGAAATCAAGGCGTGGGCAAGGCCGTGCTCCCAGCAGGGGCTCTGGGCCAATCCTTCCTGCCCCTCCCAGCTCCTGGTGGCCGCCGGGTCCTTCGTGCGCCTTGGCTTGTGCCTGCATTGCCCCGTCTCCGCTTTTGTCCTCACATAGCCGTCTCCCTCGGGCCTGTCCCTATCTTTTTTTTTTTTTTTTACACAGTGTCTTGCTTTGTACCCCAGGCTGGAGTGCAGTGGCATCATCATAGCTCACCGTAACCTCAAACTACTGGCCAAAGCGATCCTCCTGCCTCAGCCTCCCAAGTAGCTGGGACTAGAGGTGCACACCACCATGCCTGGCTAATTTTTAAAATTGTTTGCAGAGATGGGATCTTGCTATGTTGCCCTGGCTGGTCTTGAACTCTTGGCCTCAAGCGATCCTCCCACCTCAGCCTCCCACAGTGCTGGGATCACAGGCGTGAGCACGACGCCCAGCCTCTCTCCTCTTCTTAGAAGGACACCAGACACAGTGGATCAGGGGCCACTCTGCTCCAGTATGACCCCATCTTAACTGAACTAACTACATCTGCAAAGACCCTATTTATAAATAAGGTCACATTCTCAGGGGTTGGGTGGCCATGCACTTTGGGGGACCCCATCTACCCCAGCACAGCCCCATGTTCAGCAACGACTTAGGGCCCGGTCCAGCCTCCCCACCTTAGAGCCCGAGGCCTTGCCTGGTACATTCTCAAACCCTGATCCCTGCTCTAAACGGTGCCTCCTGTTGTGGTCTACAGCGCCCTCTCTGACGTGAGCCCTTCCTAAGGGCGGGGGCCGTGCACCCCTCTGCTGTCCCCGCAGTGACCGAGGCAGCACCCACGCCGTCAGCATCCCCCAGGTGCCGCGCCTGGACGCCCTCAGCGTCCCTCACTGCAAGGTGTCTCCCCAGTCTCCCGGCTTTCCAGGCCATCTGTGCGCGCGGGACGCCCACGTGGGTAGCTCAGACTCAAACATCCCACTGCCAGTTGGAGCTCCACTCGGTGCCTCACGGCGGCTCCTCGCACGGCCAGGACTGCGCGCCGCTCTTCTCCCGGCCCCCACCCCGCTCCTCCTGGCAACGCGAACCTTCCAGTTGCTCAAGTCGAAAAACTTGGAGATGTTCTGAAGTTCTCCTCTCGCATCCCGCCTCTGCTCCGCCAGCAAATCCTGACAGCTCTGCGTTCAAAACGTCTCCCCAGCCAACCCTCCCTCCCAAGCTGCCACCCCGCTCCAAGAAGCCGTCATCTCTTGCCTCGATCCCCGCAACAGTCTCCTAACGGGCCCTGCCTCTGTGCTTGTCCCCCGTCTGCTCCCCACACAGCGGCCTGGGGTCCTGGGTCAGCACCCTGGAAGAGATGGCGATCGCCCGTCTGTTCTCTGGGCACTGAACCCTGTCTTCTGTGCTGTCTGTCCCTAGCATCCCACAGGCGGCAGTGGCTCCTCCTGAGTGGGGCAGGAAGGCCGCCGGTCTGTGTGTGCCTGCTTCTGAGCAGGTTGGGCTGGAGTGGTCAGAGAGGGCTTCCTGGAGGAGGCAGGACGTGCGCTGAGTGCTGATGTGGATGGGCAGCCAGGGGACCACACCTGAGGGTGCCCTGGGTATAGGCTGAAACTTTCATCCCCACCTCTATCTATGACTTTGCACTTGACCTGCTTCGCAGCAGCCAAGAAGACGTTAGTTCAGTGCGTTCCCAGTGGCACGTCACCTGACATGACACCGCTGGCCCAGTGACTCTCAGTGTGGTCCCCAGGCCACACAGCCCAGCAATCTGGATTCTAACACTCCCATCGGGGGTTCAGTGGCTGCTAGAGTTTGAGAACCTCCAATCTGGCCTTGCTGGAGTCTTGGGAACAGCCGGGACCCAGAGCCGTGTCCACCCCCCAGGACTTGGGACCCAGCCCTTCCAGACCCAGGAACGTCACCTGAGCATATGGCCTCTGAAGTGAGGGCCACCCGAGGAGGAAGAGAGCTGACAAACCCCTTCACGGAGACACTCTGGTGGCACCAGGAAAGGCGGAATTCCTGCGGTTGTCCCGTCCTGCCCACTGACCTACGCGATCCTTCTAGAACTAGGCTGGAGCCGGAGGGACACAGAAACCCCGCGCCCCGACCCCGCCGCGTCGCAGGGGAGAACACAGAGGCCAAGGGCCGAGCTAAAACCTGAACCCGGGTCTTCTAACACTAGGAGCAGTGCCCTGACAGCTGTATCAGCCCTCAGCCAGGGCGACCTTGCCCCCGCGGGACAATTTGCAACGTCTGAGGATGTTTTGGTTGTCACGACGGGGGAGCTGGTGCTGCTGGCGTCCCCCGGTTCAAGGCCAGGGATGCTGCCGAACACCCTGCAGGGTGCGGGGCGGCCCCGCCCCAGAGAACCGTCCGGCCCGAATGCCCTGGGTTCCGTGCAAGTTCTTAGGCCTCCGAGCCAGCCCAGGACCAGGCAACCAGCGCCTCCCTGGAAGCGTGTGTTGCCGGGGCTCTCGGATTGCAGCCAAACTCTCAGGAAGCAAACATGAGGGGTGCAGAAACGTCCAGTAAGGGGCTGACGGGCCCCCTGCAAGTCTTGGCCCCGATCCCCAGAGAGCACGTGACCGTACCTCCTCCGCGGAAGGAGCTGGTCCGAAACCTCAGTCTGGGGACCAGGCCCGACTCCCGCCTGCTCCGAGGTCAGCGGGCACCCGTAGTCCCCTCCCCATCATGCCCCCTGCACCCCCTTTCTCTCCGAACGGAGAAACCCCACGGAGCAGAACTCCACGTTCAACCTTGAGAAATTAGGCGCCCCCCCCGCCCCCGGCTCCTGGCTCCGAGCCCCTCCCTCCTCGAGCGCACTGGTGAGCCCCGGTTCCGAGAGCGGTTCATATTTAATAACGCAATTTATATTCCACTCTCAACATAAACTATTGTAAAGGCGCTCTAATGTAAAAATACATCTGGCTTGTCAATAGTTTATCTTCCGGATCTGCATCTAAATCCCAGGGCCTGTTTGACTTATGGCTGCACCACTGTCTAATGAATAAAAAGGTGCAAATTATAGGCCCGGCTTTAATGCTCATCATAAAATTAGACGATAGTTGCAAAAGCTGCATTCTCCTGCCCACAGTGCAGCGATGCTGAGCCATAAATAAAGCGTATTTAATGTATCCCAGGGCTGTGCAAACCCAGGAAACAGTGTGTTATTGCCCGGCCTTCGATGGGTCCGCCACAAGTTCAATGAAGTGATAACGGATCCATCATGTGAATTTATGTTAACTGTCTCCTCGCAAAGCCATGGCCTCAACACTGTAAATAGCCTACAATCCTTCTCGCAGGCCCGCCTGCCAATAAAACTGTCACTGGCAGCCTGGCAGCAGCACCTTCAGGACAGGGGGAACAAGCCGTCACGTTCTGGAGGCCGACCCGGGCTGCGCCTGCCACCCTCCCCGGCTCTGCCGCGGGTCTGTCGACTGCAAAGGGAATGAATCTTCTTCCAACAGAGCGGATCCCAATTACGGGGTCAACAGAGGCCGGCCGTCGTGGAGGGTTTGCTCGGGTCCCCGGCTGCCTGGCTGGCTGGCGGGGAGACGGCCGTCCGCCTCGGCTGCGGCGGGGCAGAGCCGGGCATCCTGGGGGGGGACCCTGGCTTGCCGGCTCGTCCTCTCTAGGGCGGCGAGCTGCCGTCGCAGACCCCGGCACACCCTCGGCACCTGGAGCCCGCTGATGACGGGCTGGTTCTGTAGCTGTTCATTTGTTCATTCACTCATCGTTGGTTTCTGTGTTTGGCACTTCTCTGCTCCAGGTCCTGTGCAGACACAAAAGGGACACGCTCCCTCCCCAGGGAGACCTGGCAGCTGAGAAGACACGCTGCACAAATATCACGCTAGCATCTACGCACGGCGAATTTACGACTTCTCCCTCTGACGCTCTGTGGCACCGGCCCTCACATCTGTTTCCCGGGTTGGGAGCTGAGCCCCGGGAACGGGTGGTGACATCATTGGGGGGGGTCAGGGCAACAGTCTTCTTCCCATGGCTCGAAACAGAATAGACAATGCCAGAGTCGCTCCCAGGGAGCAAGGGCGAGCGTTGTTTCAAGGAGACGTGGGCGTGGTCTGCGTCACGGCGGAGAATGTGAGGTTCCGTTGTGGGCCGCAGACGTGAAAGTTTGAGAAACACTCGACTCGACCAGTCATCTGGCAGCTGACGCGGTTCCTGAAATACCGGCTTTCTGGGCACGAGAAAGCGTCTCATCTTCCCAAGCAAGTCCCACAAACGCCCCCCTCCCCGCTCCGTGTCTAGCTTAACCCCATTCCCCGTACGGTGGTGGCCTCGAAGGGGCGCGTGGGCTCAGGGAGCGTGCGAACCGTCCACACCCGCCGCCGCCGCCGCCGCGGTTCTGGGAGCGACTATCAGGAGTCTCTAGTTTCTGTTCATTCCAGCTTTTCTGAATTGCCGTTTGGGGTCGGTTTTTTTTTTTTTTTTTTTTTTGAGACAGAGTCTCACTCTTTTTGCCCGGGCTAGAGTGCCGTGGCGTCAGCCTAGCTCACAGCAACCTCGAACTCCTGGCTCAAGCGATCCTCCTGCCTCAGCCTCCCGAGTAGCTGGGACTACAGGCATGCGCCACCATGCCCGGCTAATTTTTTCTATGTATTTTTAGTTGTCCGATTAATTTCTTTCTATTTTTGGTAGAGACGGGGTCTCGCTCTTGCTCAGGCTGGTCTCGAATTCCTGAGCTCAAACAATCCGCCCGCCTCGGCCTCCCAGAGAGCTAGGATTACAGGTGTGAGCCACCGCGCCCGGCCTGGGGTCAGTTTTATAAGGTCCGCAGCCTGCTAGCCAGTGGTACATGTACGTACGTGATACCTGAGTAAACACGCGTGTTCTGGGAAGCGTGTGCTAGACGTGATTTTAGTGAAGGATGTTTGGAGACCCCTGGGACCCGAGGCGCACCCTTAGCCCTTGCGGCGGTGTGAGTGGCATTAACGGTTCAAGATGGCGCTGGGGACCTGCCTGGGAGAGGGGGCTGCCGTCCTTGGAGATGGAGCTGGGGGGCGGTGACATCCATCTCTGGTCTGCAGGCAGCTCCTCCCTCCATTCAGCCCCCAGCCTCCCCCCCGCCCCGCCTCCAGACGCCTCGCTCCCTAGGCCCTGTCCCCTCTCGGGGGACAGAGCTCCCCCAGCCCCGCCACCTCAACCTCGCACGCCGCAGCCCCTGCAGTGCTGTTGCGGGGCGCACGGAAACACACGCCTTCCACATGCCAAAGGGCACACTGAGCCCACGATCCGCCAAGAGGCAGGCAAAACCACCCAGGCTCAGTGGGGCGTGTCCTCCAGCAGCAGCATGGAACCTTCCAGAAGCTGCGCCTTCCATGAGCAGAACTCCGCCTTCTGAAGTGCAGGTCAAAGGTTCAGTTTTGTAACCTGCACCTAAACAGGCGCCAGGGCTGGTGGCTTCGCGGACATGTGGTCAGTGCAGCCACACAGGGCCTGGGACGGGCCTTCCGAAAGTCCCGTCCCTGGAACCTGTGACTGTGACCTCATGTGGCAAAAGGGGAGGGGTGTCTGCAGGTTGATTAAATAAGGATCCGATCCGAACCGGGGGTTGTCCTGGGTTACCCACGCGGGCCCCGAGTGCAGTCACCAGCGTGGTCGTGGGAGGGGGCAGAGGAGATGGGACAGGCGCGGGGGGGCCGCGAGGACAGGGCAGAGGGAGTTGAAGGGGCATGAGCGGCCACCAAGGGCGGGAAGAGGCAGGAAGGACCCTCCGCTGGAGCCTCAGAGGGAGCGGGCCCTGCTCACACCTCGATTTCGGCTTCTGGCCCCCAGAGCTGTGGGAGAGTAAATCCCTGTTGTTTAAGCCCCCCAGGGTGTGGCCCAGGTGAGGGACGCAGGCCCACGTTCCCAGGGGCTTGGTGCTCGGACTCCCAATGCTCTGTGGCCACTTTTCCACTTCTACGAATTTCATCTCTGACGGCCAAGTCTTAAAAGCGAAGTCGGACAGGAGCGGCGCGCACAGCGGTTGGAGCGCAGCTCTCCCGGGTCCCGCCCCCACCTCTGGGGTGGGCTCTCCCTGCCCCACGCCCCAGGCCCCACCCGCCTCCCCCTCCCTCGAGAGCAAAGTTGAGTGACCTGGGGTGGGGGGGTGGGGGCCGCTCTCTGCCATCACCTCCCCCCATCGCGAGGGCCTGGAACCGGGTGGGGGAGGGTCGGGTCAGGACCTCGGTGCCCTGTGTCTTGGGGCCACGCTGCCGCGCCTCCCTCGGGTGACGGGCGGGGACCTCTGGCCCACCCCACCTGGGCGCCCTTGAGAGGAAGCCAGAGTCCCCCGGGAGTGGCCCGTCCGCCGTGGCTCAGGAGGCAGCCCTGCGGGAAGGCGGGATGGACGTCCACTCGCGCTGGGAACTGCAAATGGTGGCGCCGGCCCTGACGTGGTGCCGGGACAATCTCAGCTGCCCTCTCGGGAGCCTCCAGGGCCAGGCCCCGGACCAGCCCCGACAGCCCCGCACCTGCAGAGCAGGAGGAGGCCACCCGGGCCTCTTGCCTCCGCCACAGCCAGAGCCAAGGGTGGGGCGTGGTAGAGACAGTTCTGAGAATCAGCATGAGGCCCCCGCCCCGCAGTGCGCCCGCTGCGGCCAGTTCCTGAACCTCCCTCCCCACAGGACCAAGGAGAGGCACCCCGGCCTCACTCCCTGCTCGGACTGCCACCGTCCCTTAGGGGAGCCCCGAACGTCTGGTGGGCGCTGCGGATACGGCGCTAATTCCATCCCCCCCCAGGAGTTGCGGGCAGGTTCACTAACGCCACACGGTGACCACGGGACCCTCTGTTTTCGCAACACCCAGTGTCGGGGCAGCTATGACAAGGCCCCAGTGACCCGACGCCCCTGGGGGATCCCAAGTGTGGCTGCAGCTGGTGACTTGCCTCTAATGACAGAATGTGGCACAGTGCGGGTCATTTCTGAGGGCGGGTTACAGAGACTGACTTTCTCCTGCCTCCCTCTCTCGCTGTCGCCCATGGTCGCACCTTCTGGCTGCCTGAGTAACTCAGGCCGCCGCGTGTGCGCCAAGGGGGCCTCGGCGGGCGCCTCCAGCAAAGACCTGAATCCTCCCCCGGCTGCGGCTGCGTGGGGTGGGGGCGGGGGTTACAAGAGGGTCCCTCCCCGGTCAAGCCTTCAGATGGCAGGTGAGTGTGGCCCCAGCTGACACCTTGATCATAGCCTGGGAGGGCCTCGGGAGACCCAGCTGATCCGCACCCAGACCCGACCCACGGAGACCGGGACAGCCACGAAGCTCCGGGGTGACTCGCGACGCAGCCGTAGACGACTCACATGCTGGGCGCACTCCCTGGCACGCCCCGCGGCTCCCCAGCCCACCTTCCATGTGGCTCGCAGGCCGGTCTCCCCAGCCACCCTCCTGTCTCCGCCCTCTGCTCTTCTGGGCTCGGCCTGGTCCCAGCTCTCAGTCAAACCACCTCGACCTCCCCGGGTCACCGAGTCTCACTGTCGAGGCTGCACGCTCGCCTCCTCACCCTCCTTCCAGGCCCACTCTGGACTCCCCCTTATGCCGGCTTCTCTGGCCCGCTCCCTCCTGCTGGTGTGTCCTCTGCCCCAGGTCCCCTGGTAGTCCTAGGTTAGGGGTAGTTGTCCAGGAACCAGGACGTGCGCTTATTAAATACATTTAGACTGCCATAAAATGGAAGGCGCAAAGCTTAGACACTGCGTGGGGAACTGGTGGTAGCCAGGATGAGACCCATGTATCAATGCCAGCAACGTGCATGCAGTGGCACGGGACACAGTAGGTGCTCAGTAAACACTCAGCAGCAGGCAGAGTCTCCGCCATGCTCCCAGCTCCTCCCTCAGCACTCAGCCTCTCCTCCTAGCTGGGACCCCACCCTGTGTGGCCACCAAGGCTGCTGGCACGAGGCTTTCACGGGCAGTGCCTCGGCCACCCAGCCAGACTGGCCGCCGCCTCCCAACAGACAGCCCCGCATGGCAGGTGGACACCTCCGGCCCCGCCCTGGCCTCGCGACCCCTCTGGGCCAGTGCCTTCCCCTGCGCCTGTCGCCCGACCTCGGGGTGGTGCCCAAAGGGAGGCAACTGTGTCCCCCCCGGGGCCAGCAACCCAAACCCTCCGCTCCCTGCCCCACCCCACTCCGATGGCCCCGAGGACTCCCTAATAATAGCAGTACTAAATCCTCCCGGCCAATTCTGCTCCATTTCTATAAATAATGTAGAATCTTTTTATTTACTGACAGGTTGTAAAAGTATCAGGGAGAATAATGTGAAATCAGGAGCTGTTGAATAATGCATGGCCTCGCTCCCTCCCTCCCTCCGCTGCCTGGGTGGGGCTGCCACCCCCACCATGCCGCCTGCCACCACCCCGCCACCGTGCCGCCCCCACTGTGCCACCCGCCAGGCGCAGAAAGGCTGAGCTCCTGGCCCTTGGCACTGCTTCCTCCAGGACTGGGATTCGTATTCGGACTTTTGTGGTTTAGCCTCCGTGGAGGTCTTGGTGGGTGGGTCTCTGGGGCCACTGTGGGGTGGTCTCTGGGTTTGCACCGTACTGATTTGTGTATTCAAACCAAACACACAAGCGCCAGCCGCCTCCAGACAGATATTTGCATCGTCAGAGCCAGGTCTCTGCTATACCCCTTCCAGGCACACAC
>NW_012153075.1:72742-75278 GCF_000956105.1 Propithecus coquereli | reverse complement strand
AGACATACATACACAACACAGACACACAATACACACACAACCATGCACACACACACACGATACAATACACACGACACACAGAAGCACAGAGACATACACAGACACACAATGCACACACACAACCATGCACACGGATACACACACATGATATAATACACATGACACACAGAAGCATATACACATACACAGACACACAACCACACAACCACGTGCAATCACACAGCCACAAAGACATACACAGACACATACAATACACACAACCATGCACACACACACACGATACAATACACACGGCACATAGAAGCACACACATACACACACAACCACATGCAAACACACGATCACATACAGCCACACACAGAGACAAACATACAACACGCGCAACCACGCACAGACACACGCACAGTCACACACAGACGCAGCACCCTGCTCCCCCACACCTTTGATGGTCTCAAAAGCTCTTCAGAGCGGGGAGGACCAGCAGGACCTGTGGCGGGTAATTCCAGATGTTTCTTGACTCTGGAAGCACAGGCTGGCGTCTTTCCCCCGGGTGCGGGCTTGGTCGTGAGGGTGCAGCGGTCACAGCGCTCACAGCTCGTGTGGCCCGAGCACAAGGGCCCTGCAGGAAGCTGTCTGCGTTGCTCTGGGCCTGCCCAGGGCTGTGTCCCCAGTGGTGTGACTTAGCGGGTTGCCTTCCACGGCGCTGCCTGGGGACAAAGCCTGCTGCAGCTGGCGTGCAGGTGAGCCTGCAGCCTGGGGTCTGTCCCCGGCCAGTGGTCGCCTCTGAGCAATCCCAAAAAGTGGGGGACTAATGATGTTAGTCTAGCAACAGCAGCCGACGCTCCGGAGCACTCACTACCTGCCAGGGGCCATTCTAGGAGGGGAGTCCACATCCTAATTCATTCTTCCCCCAAACTCACTCAAAGGCACCCCCTAAGGGAGGGGATCTTTGTCTCTTGGGCTGACTTCTGCGTCCCACAGCTGGGCAGTGAGTGCCCGGCGCGCAGTAGGGCCCCAGGCGAGGTGTGCTGAGTAAGCTTTACTGTCGCGGGAGGCAGGCAGGAGAGCTGAGGACGCTGGTTCCGCCTGTTCAGGGCCGCGGGAGCGCCGCAGAGCCCACGGGGTGGGGCTGAAACTCAGGACGGGGTACGGCCAGGCCGGCCCCGCTTTCTCCCAGAAGCTGGTGGGGTAGATGCTGTCTGTGCTTTCTGGAGTGTGTTAAATATTTCGCCACGAGACACTCCGAAGGCCCTGAAGTCCCCGTGGACTAACCCCGCCCTGGAAGTCCCCCTTCCCGTACGCACGGGGCCCTGCTGGGGGCGGCTGCAGAGAGCTCGGCGCTGGGGGCCCCCAGGGCCTGCAGAGGGGCAGCTCCCCAGGGGCGCAGGGTCGGGGGCTGACAGTGGTGAAACCCTGGAGGGCTCCCAACAGTACCACGCACGTGATGCATGCACACCTACACAGTCACACGCATGTATGTGCACATACCAGACAACACACACACAGGCATGCACACAGTACAGACATCACACATGCAACAGACATGCAGCCACACCCCCATGCATTCACACACATACCTACACACCAGACATGCACGCGTGTGCATGTAATACACAACCCACTGGACATGCATACACACATATGCACACCCACACACAAGTGCTTACACAATGTATACACACACGTGTGCATACACTGCACATATACTGCATGCTCATCCACAGGGAGACATGTACAAACACACCACACATGTGGAGATACTCGACACACATCACACATGTCTACACACGCACACGCCTGCACACACATTCTTCTTGCAGGACCACGTGAATAGAAGGGGATGTTTCCTACCCGCCCAAGAGCCTGAGATTGGGCTGTAAAGGTAGATTCTCCCTCTTAGCTCTGAAGCCAGAGCTGTGGGGTCTGAAATCTGCCCCTCGGTTCTAGCCCACCCCCCGTTTTAGACCTGGGGAACCGAGGTCTGGGGTTGGGCAGCAATTTGCCTGATTACGCGGGAACCCGCAGTTGTCTGGCGTGGCCACGTGCGGCGGTGTCTGGGCAGCTCCCACGTGTGTAACCTCTGTCTGTTCTCACTACGGTCTCATGGAGGGGGGCAGGCGTGTCCCCATTCTCAGACAGGGGCGGGGCCCGGCCATTTGAGCACAGACGCCTGGCTGGCTCGGAGCCGGCCTGCTTCCCCCGCGGCTCCCACTCGGGGGGCTGCGCTCTCACCTGCCGCGACCTCTGGGAGCTCAGCCGCCCCTCCGGGCCTCTGTCCCAGGTTTCTCCACCCGCACATCACGACTCCCCTCGTGCTTACCCAAAGGCGTGAGTTCTTCCCACACTATCTGCACGTAACACACTTAACCCCCACAGCCAGCCGGGGGTTGGGGGGGGGGCGGAGCCATCACCAGGCCCATCCTGCAGGGAGCCCCCGCCTTGCCCGGAGCACCTAGAAGGCCACGGGCATCAACGCCAGGTTCTCAGCCGGGCAGCACAGAATCGCTAGGAAGTGCTGAGACTCCGCCAAGGCCGG
>NW_012153075.1:61359-72692 GCF_000956105.1 Propithecus coquereli | reverse complement strand
GGGGGGCTGCGCTCTCACCTGCCGCGACCTCTGGGAGCTCGGCCGCCCCTCCGGGCCTCTGTCCCAGGTTTCTCCACCCGCACATCATGACTCCCCTTGTGCTTACCCGAAAGCGCCTGAGTTCTTCCCACACTATCTGCACGTAACACACTTAACCCCCACAGCCAGCCGGGGGTTGGGGGGGGGCCGGAGCCATCACCAGGCCCATCCTGCAGGGAGCCCCCGCCTCGCCCGGAGCACCTAGAAGGCCACGGGCATCAACGCCAGGTTCTCAGCCGGGCAGCACAGAATCGCTAGGAAGTGCTGAGACTCCGCCAAGGCCGGCAACCCCCCCCCCAACCGAATTCACTGGTCTGCAGGGTGAGCCCCGACTCCGGATTTTGTGAAAAAGCGACTCTAAGAGGCAGCCGGGCCTCCAGAGCTCATTTGCTTCCAGAAGCCTCACGCCTCCCTCCCTGAGGGCTGGAGGAGGAGGATCCCCGGGGAAATGCCGGACTTGAAATCAGACCTCCGGGAGGGCGGAGAGGGAGGGCTCCCTTCCTCCCACATTCCGGTCCCCAAGCCCACGGCCACCAGGTCCCCAGAGCTGGGGCTGCACAGGCTCCAGGTGTGGGGCTGACGGGCGTCCCTGAGCGCGGCCAGATGGCTGCTGGGTGGCAGGTGGTGCCTCCCGCGCTGCCAGGCACTCCGGGGAGGCCCGGGGCTGCGTCAGAACCCGAAGGCGCCCTGCCTGGAAGGTGACTTTGGAACTCGTGAACCCGGCTTGACAGCTCAGAGCTGCGCGGGGAGCGGGTCCCTTCTCCAGGGTCAGTCCCTCCCCCAGCCCCGGGCACTGGGGACCGCGTGCTCCGGGCAGGGACGGTGCAAGGAGACACCAACGCCACCGTGCGCTATGCCTGGCCCCCGGGGACGCACCAGCCGGCGGGAGAGGACAGCGCGGTACACGTGGCAGGGAGCGTGTCACTTGTGCTCAAGGGGCACGAGTATGTCACTCGAGTGCCGGGCCTTGCAGCAGGTTCCCGGCCCCGAGAGCCTTGCCGTGTGGCCCTGGGCCCGGCACTCGGCCCCTCTAAGCCGCCATTTACCTCCCGGATCAGGAAAGCGGAGAAAAGCCGCCGCCTCGCCACAGCGAGGAGCGTGGCCCTGACTCCGCACCTGGAAACCGAGTCTGCCCATCTCCGCCTCCCGCCAAGAGCCCCAGGCGAGGTGGCGACAGGAGGTGAGGCACCATCTGGGGTGTCTCCTTTCCATCCTCCCCAGGCCTCCTGCACCCTCCTCTTCCCCCAGCGGAAGGGAGCCGCCCTCTCTCTGTCCACTTCTGTGTCCCCTGTCTCTCTCTCTGCCCTGTTCTCTCCCTCCGTTCCGTCTCTGTCCCTCTGACCTTCCCCAGCCTTGCAGGTCCCACGCTCCCTGGGGGGGGCACCCCCTCTCGTGCACAGACGGAAACAGGCAACCTCCCAGCGGCGGCCACATCTGCGTGTCCCTCCCCTGTCCCTCCCCTGCCTCACCCACCGCTGGGTCCAGTCCCCCTTGGGGCCCCTCTGAGAGGCCCCGTCCACCTGGGCAGCCTCGGGACATCCCCCCTGACCTGCTGGGAGGACTCGGGCATGGCCCGGACACCCCGGGCTGAGGGCGGAGGAAGCTGCCGGCCCTGGGCCAACTGATTTCCGCAGCTGGCGCCGGGGTGGTGGGCAGCTCGCCTGTGGCAGCGGCGGGCACCGGAAGGCGTTGGCAGACGGCGGAGTGAGCGAGACGGCGGGGGCGGGGAGGCTCTCCCGGCATCGGGCCGCGGCTCCTCCTCCGAGCGCCACACGGGACAGGGGCTCCGGGAGAGGGGTGAGGAACAGTGGCCGGGAGGTGCGTTTGCAACACATCTGCCCTCCTCTGGAGCTCAGGCCGGGGCCTGTCTGCGCCGGGCCCGTGGCCTAATAGCTCCTGTCTCCCGAAACAAGACACGGCCACCCACGCCCGAGTCCCCACCCCAGTGCCTGCGCTGGCACAGGAGGGGCAGCGGCGGGGGAGGGAGGCTGTGATTGCATCCCACCTCCCTCTCCTGAGATCCAGGTGAGGTTCCCAACACGGACCATGAGCTGTGGATGGGGAGGACAGACCAGGCTGGAAAACAGGCCCGTTAATATTTGAGAGAATGTTCTAGAGGCAGAAGTCCCAAGGGCAAAAAGGAGAAACCCCCTCCCCGCATTCCCAGAGCATCCTGAAGCTCATGGGATACATGCGCCAGGGGGCAGGGCCTAGTCCTGGGGGTCTCGGGGTCCAGTCTGGAGTGACTCGGGCAGCCGGGCCCCCCCAGGACCCCCGCCGTGCAGGGGCCTGGGTGCTCACTGGTTGTCCTGTCTCCTGATGTCTTCTGGGCTGGCTCTGCTCAGGCCAGCCTGGGAAGGGACAGAGGCGGGGGAGGGGGGCGGGAGGAAGCCGCGGAGGCTGGTGGTGCATGATTTAGGAGCTGTTCTGGGCAGGCCCCCGGAGAGCGTGGGCAGGGAGGGTGGGGGTGACAAATGGAGGGAGCATTTATTAAGGGTGAGTCAGAGGGTGCAAAGGGTTTTCTTGGGAGCCCTGGGGAGACGGGGGGGCCTGGAGCCACTGTGGCGGGATTGGGCACGGCGCCCGGCTGAAGCCAGAGCCGCTGAGCTGGGCGCTGGCCACTGGGAGGTGTCTCTGGGCAGCAAACGTGCCAGCCTATGCCGGGCCCGGCCAGGCCTGCAGGCTCTGAGTGGCCCCTCTGAATCCTGGTCCGCCCTGGGCAGCTGGGGCCCGCTCTCTGGCCTTGGTTTGCCCACCTGCAACTTGGGGGACCCTACAGTCCCTCCCGCGTGGTGAAGAGCCTGACCGGGAGCCTGGCGCACAGCAGGGACGCGCTCACCCTGGTGTCTTCCCGCCTTCCTTCCTAACACCGTCCACAGTCGCCGCTGCCGTGAAGCCCTGGCAGCTCGAGGCTTTTTTCTGGGCCTGGGATGGGTTTTAACCGTCTGTCCTGTGCTTAGAGCTGGGGCTCAGGGCGATGTCCAAGCCCTTAGCCTGGTGTGCACGGCCGGCCCTACTTCCTCCTGCTAGGACCTCCCCCACCTCCCGTGGCCCCAACCTCCAACCCCCCCAGTACCCCAGCCTGTGCCCTCCCCTCCCGCTTACCCCCACCCCAATGCTAGGAGCTTCCCTCTATTGGCCTAATTCCCACACATCCTTCATTAAGGCCCAACTCAATCGCCACCTCCTCCAGGGAGCCTTCCTGGGACGCCTCCAGCCTATCCCCACGGAGCTTCCAGAGCACGTTCTGAGGACCACTCATCTTGCCCTGGCCTGGGCCAGTCTTTGAGCTCAGAAACCATGTGCTGACGGAGTCCAGGCTGGCACGGCGGGTCTTGGTGCCCAGGGAAGGCAAGATTTCTGGAGGCGGTGGGCACAGGAGGGGAACGTCTGCTCTGCTGCAGAGACAGAGCCGCTCTGGGGGAGAGGACGTCTCCTGCATATGAGACACGTGAGCTAACAGCGAACCCCCGGGGGCTTCTCGGGGGCAAGGCCACACCGGTCCCGGGAGGGCCTGGCATCGCGAGGTCACGCTGCGGCCAGGAGGGAGGGGAGGAGCTGACGTCCCCCCAGGAGCAAGCCAGTAACCCCACACGCGGGCAAAGCCTCACAAGCCGGCGCAGCCGAGGGACCACCCGAATCATCAGTTTTAAACTGAAACGCAAAGCGCGACCGTCCTCCTCGTGTTAACGTGACGGAGCGAGCCCCCGGCCTCCGAGATTGTTTGAGAATGCTCGCTCTACCCCCACCCAATTCTGGCGGGGGCCAACGGGGCCGCGGCGCACCGACAGGTATTAAACTTTAATGAGCGCTAATGGCTTCGCCCCACTTCGAGAGCGCCAGGCCTGCACTTACGGACATTTAATTTCTCAGGCCTCGGCCTCCCCCGCTCTCTCCGGCAGCCCCAGCCCCTCCCTCCGCAGACGTCTGTGTGTGTCTTCCCCAGGTGGGGTGCGCCTGACCCCCCGACAGCCTGAGTATTCGTCCTCCCAGGAAACTGACACCCCAAAGCCAACGGCCGGCAGTAGCAGTCCTACTGCCCACCTGGCCCGAGGCTGTCGCGCAGACGAGAGGTGTCAAGAGGGCCCAGGGGGCACGCCCCGTGCCCCTGTAGACAGTCACGTGACCCGGAGCTCCCATTCCTGCCCACCCCAGGGGACCTGCAGCAGGACCGCAGGGCAGGGAGGGCGGCCAAGCCCCAGCTGCCCCCTGGCGGCGGGAAGACCCACCTGCCTGCGGGGTGAGGCGGGGGAACCACAGCCCCTCAGGCCCAGGCCCAGCCACAGGCTGGGGGCCGCGGGAGGAAGAGATAGAGGGTGTCCTGGCTGGGGGTGCGTGGAGAACCCCCACAAAGATCAGAGCCCTGGACTGGCTCCGCCTCATGGGTGGGAGTCCCCCACCTTTGGGGACTGCGAATCACACAGCAGCCTGAAGAAAGACTGTTCCCAAAGGTTCCAGACCTGTCTCAGTCAGGGATAGGTGGCTCTTTGGGCCTTGGCAGTGGTCTCTGCAAAATGACGTTAACAAAACAGCCTGTCAGCTGCCTCCGCAGCCCTTCGGCTCCAAGGTGGAGTCAATGCTGGAGGCATTTATAAAGCACCTACTGTGTGCGAGGTCCCGTACCTGACGGCGCCATATCATCAAACATGATCGCTACCACGATTCAGAGGGTGATGCATCAATTGCAGACATCGGATCATTCGGGCCCTCAGGGGTCTGACCACCGACCTGGCCTCTGCCCTTGTCCGGCCAGAGGCCTCAGACGGCCTGAAGGTCGTGTGTTTCTCTGACCTCCGGGGCAGCTGCAGCGTTGCAGCCGGGCCTGCAGCAATGACCACAGGCCCCGCACAGCCGCGGCCACTCCCCTCCAACCAGCCGGCGGTCCCGGTCCAGGGGAGGAGGCCAAGCCCGAAGAGGCAGATCCACGCGCTCACGGAGACACGCGCCCTGCTCCAGGTGGACAGAGACACTGCCGGGCGTCCCTGCCCCCAGCCTGCATGCTCCCTCCTGGGCAAGGTGGCCAACCGCCTGGGTTCCAGGCCCTTCCTCATATTCCTGGCTGCGCTGACTGGGCCTCGGTTTTCTCATCTGTGAAATGGGGGCATGGGGTAACATACCCTCAATAGGATTGCTAGATAAAATACAGAGTACCCAGTAAATTTTAAATTTCAAACAATACTTTTTTTCGACGTAACAGCTTTATTAAGATGAAATTCGCATACCATAGAACTCATCCATTTAAAGCATACAGTTCAGTGGTTTTTTAGTATATTCGTGGAGTTGGGCAACTATCACCACAATCAATTTTATTTTTAGTTTTTTATTCTATTTTATTTCTGAGGCAGGGTCTCACGCCGTTGCCCAGGCTAGAGCACAGTGGTGTCACCACAGCTCACTACAGTCGCAAACTCCTGGGCTCAAGGGATCCTCCTGAGTGGCTGGGACCATAGGCACACACCACCACCCCTGGCTAATTCTGCTACTTTTTGTAGCGACAGGGTCTTGCTACGTTGCCCAGGCTGATCTCGAACTCCTGACCTCAAACGATCCCTGCCTAGGATCACAGGCGTGAGCCACGCCCCCGGCCTCACGATCATCTTCATCCTTCCAGAAAGAAACCCCACACCCGTTAGCAGTCACCATCTATTTCCTCCACAGCCCTAAGCAGTGGATATTTTAAGAGCACGCGTATATCCCAAACGTTGCATGGGACATACTTACGCTGGAAAGAATGTGTTGGTTATCTGAAGCTGAACTGAGGGTCCCCGTTGGTTTTTCTTTCTGAATCTGGCAACTTTCCCTGCCAGGCCTGTTGTAAACAAGAAACGAGTCAGTCCCCTTGCGCAGAGTCAGTGCCGTGTGTGTTGGCTGCGTCACTGTCATTATTCGGGTTGTCGCGTTTGGGCTCCTCCAGAAGCAGATCCAGGACAAGGACCACATGTGAGGAGTTTATCTGGAAGGGAATCCCGGACATGCGGACGTGGGGGAGCGTGGGCAGGAAGGAAAACCAGCAGGGGCCGCACTGAGCAGTCCTGCTGGGGACCCTCGGAGAGAAGAGTCCCCAGGAAGGACGAGGAGGACGGTACATACCCACCTACGCCTCTCCCTCTTGGGCCGGAGTCGCTCCCGGGGACGCCAGCCCCGGCCTGACACTGCAGCCTGCCACGGGTGGGGAGGAGCCGGTAGCGCTTTCCAGCACAGAAATCCAGAAGCCACGCGTTCCACGGGCCCGACCACAGGCAACCTTGGAGACGGGCACCTGCTACAGTGGCCTTGGGCGAGTGTGCACGTTGAAGAATGCCCCCCACCCCAAATTCACGTCCGTCCGGAACCCGTGAGTGGGGTCTTATGTGGAAACAGGGTCTTGGCAGATGTCATCAAGTTAGAGTGAGGCTAGCCTGGGTTCCGACTGGCGTCCTTAGAAGAGCAGGGGAATCTGGACACAGTCACCATGCGAGGCAGGGCAGAGATCGGAGCGATGCTGCCACAAGCCAAGGAATGGCAGAAACCACCAGAAGCCGGGAGAGGCGAGGAAGGATCTTTGCTTAGACCCGACAGCGAGGGCGCGGCCCTGTCCACACCTCGCGCGCAGACTTCTGGCCTCCAGAACTGCGGGAGAATAAATTTCCGTTGCTTTAAGTTTGGGCTACTTTGTTCCCGCTGCCCCAGTCCCTTTACTGCTCTGTGCCTCAGTTTCCTCAATTGACTCACGGGATCAAAATACCTACTTCAGGGCGGCGCGGTGGCTCACGCCTGTCATCCCAGCACTTTAGGAGGCCAAGATGGGAGGACTGCTTGAGCTGAGGAGTTCGAGACCAGCCTGGGCAACATAGTGAGACCCCATCTCTACAAAAAGTAAGAAAAAGGAACCAGGCATGGTGGCGCGCACCTGTAGTCCCAGCTACTTGGGAGGCTGAGGTGGGAGGAACCCTGGGGCCTGGGAGTTCAAGGCTATAGTGAGCTATGATGGCACCACGGCATCCTAACCCGGGGACAGAGTGAGACACTGTCTCTAATAAAAAAAAAAAAAAAATGCCTGTTTCCTAGAGTGGCTGGATATAAAATGCGTTGACAAGCCCAGCACGGCACCCAGCGCGCGGCAGGCCCTGCGCCGCGGGCATCGTGGCCATTCCCACCGCGGCGCCTGCTCCACCCCAGCCCTTTCTGGAGTGTGCCGAGAGGCCGCCGGGGCCGGAGAGCTGACGGCGGCATCAAACCGTCTACGCAGCCCGGCCAAGAGGCTGGCGCCTTGTTCTGTCAGCTCCCGGGGGGGGCGGCGGCGGGCCGTGAAGGCGCTGTAATAAAGTGACCGCTATCAGTCCCCCGCGGTGCCCGGCCCAGCGCTTGTCACTCCGCCAGCATTACGCATCTCCGAAGTGCAGACACAAAAATGTGATGTCGTAACATTCGCAGTCCAATAACCTTTGCTTCGGGAGACGGCTCCGGCTGTCAGAGGAGCGGGAGGTAAATATTTCAGCAGGCGGAGGCCAGCGCCGGGGCCGGGCTCCCCGAGGTGGGCGGGAGGGGACCAGGCATGGCCAGGGGGACGCTGGCGTCCAACCTCACCCCATTTAAAACATCCGCACAGTAAATCCAAGGCCGGTGAGCAGGAGAGGCCAAAGCCGGGATAAAATACGAGCAGATATAAAGGCAGACACCTTTATTGTTCTGAAATGTCTTCCAACAAGTTATGGGACCACAGCTTGACCCCAACCTATCATATTGTTATACGGCAGGACACGAAGCCGGCTCTTAGAATCCGGGCTCAAAGGAGGCTTGCTGTCCTCGCCGGGCGGAGGCCCCGGGCGCGCGGCTGTCCTCCACGCAGGGGAGCCCGACCCCGTCCTGCTGGCGGAGAGTAAAGGGGTCCCTGTCCTCGTCTCACTGGACACCTCCCCTTGGTCCCCTGAACGGTGTCCTCCTCCCTGGAGGCTGCTCATGGCCTGTAGCTTTGTGAGGCCACAGCAGAGCCATGCCTCAGTTTCCCCTCGGGCAAAACGGGACAAAGAGCCTCACTCCACGGGTCTCTGTAAGACTTTAGCGCCTAGATCCGCACGAAGTGCTCAGCTCGCGCCTACCCGCCGCGCGGCCATCTGTAAGCGATGCCCCTCTCTGGGCCTCAGTTTGCTCCTCTGTGCAATGGGGGCAGTGGCGGCACCTACTGGCAGGTCGGGAGGACGCAACGGATTAGCGCAGGCAAGGGGCTGCCAGCGGGAAGGAGCTCGGTGACTTGCCGGGATTATTCTCATTTACACAGAAGAGAAGTCCTCGGAGGCTGGGCCGCGAGGGCAGGAGGTCCTCTCTGTCCCTGAGTCCTGGCGTGTGGCAAACGGGTGGGATGGGGGAAGACGGGATGTGACCACCTGGAGGAGCTTTGTACACCCAGGTTTTACTCCAGCTGCTTGCAAAGCAGAAGCAAATCCGCAGGCCCCCCCCAGACCTGAGCTGACCCCGGCAGCTGCTCAACGAGGCTCTGCTCCATCAGAAAGCGGCCGCCCCTTTGTCCCCGCACCTGGCTGGGAGCCCTCAGGGGCTGAGCGCCTTCTCTTGCTCAGCGAGGGCCATTGCACGGTTCAGAGACAGCCTTTGACGGCACGGAACGTTGCTCCACCTCGTGGGATTCGTGGCACACCTGCGACTTTGCCTGGGGGACCCTGTCTCACCCACCTTCTCACGCACCACGTCATCCCGTCACTCAACCTGGCTGAACCCGTCCCCAGCGCAGAACCAGCAGCGGCCGCCTCTCCTTTCCTCATCAGCGATCACAGCGGGGCCAGGGGAAGGAAAGAAGCCCGATGTTGCCGGCCTCCTTCCATCTTTCCTTCCTTCCACCCACCCATCCACCCATTCTTTCCTTCATCCGTTGGTCCAGCCAGTAAGTATTTACTGAGCACCTACTGTGCACCAGGCACTGTCCCACTTTCTGGGGAACACATTAGTGAACAAAACAGATGGATAAGCTTTCACGATGCTTATGTTCTAACCAAGGGAGAGCAATTTTTAAAAAGAAGTAGAAAATCAAATAAGACAATTCTGGGTAGTTAGTGACAAGTATGAGGAAGAAAGCAAATCATAGTGACACAAAAGTGAGTAACTTCCTAGAAGAGGGGTGATCAGATCGGGTGGTCCAGAAGGGCTTCACCAAGGAGGGGACGTTTGAGTTGAGGCCTGAAGGTCCAGAAGGAGCCAGTCATACACGGTTCTGTGGAAAGAGCACCCCAGGCAAGCGGAGACAGCAAGTGCAAAGGCCCTGGGGCAGAACCACAAAGCAGGGGGCTCGAGTGGAGTGGGTGAGGGGTGGGCTGGCAAGGAGGCTGGGGCTAGACCTCGTGGCTCTGTAGCCTGTGACAATGGTTGAGGCTCCAGGGGACTCTAGGAAACCAGGGGCTGTGGGACCAGACCCCCAGGCATCGAGGGGCTGTCACCCTCCTCAGGCCCAGTGTCTGCTGCGCCCAGTGCTCACACGCAGGCTGGGCTGTGGACAGAGCCACGCTGCCAAGGCAGCATCAGGGAGTCCCGGCGTCACTCCCTGCGGTGTCCTTCAAGTGGCTCCCATGTGCGTCACACTCAAATTGTCACGAATGGGGGGAAGCTGGCACTAGAAGACCCTGAGTGTGAGGCTGTGCACCCCAGGGAGCCCAGAACCTTCCACGGGAGCCGTGCCACGGTCCCTCCAAACATCCACCCCGCCGAAGCCAGCAGCCAGGGCCGCCCCGAAAGGCACCCCGGGAACATCACTCTGATCCCCCTCTGGAGGCTGCTCACAGCCTGTAGCTTTTTCACTCCTGGCAGCCGTCGGGGTGAAATCTGCTAACGAGAACACCAGGAGAAGGCTCTGGAAAAAGTGTCCCTGGCAGGCAGCAAGGGGCAGGCGGCTGTGTCCAGGACCCAACAATCGGGGCTTCTCTTTCCTGACACTGACTCTGCGCCAGCTCCCTTCGGGGCTCCTCACGAGTACGCGCGCTCAATCCTCATGTCACCATTTCACAGGTCTGAGAAACTGAGGCCCAGAGAGGGTAAGCATCTCCCAAAAGTCACACAGCTAACATGGCTGGGATCACAAGCTGTGCTCTGAACCACCACAAAGGTGACAAGATGAGGAGGGTGACAACAACTGGGGGTCACGCTTCCCCAGGGCGAGGTAGCCGACACCGCCATAGCCCGTCAGTGATAACTCACTTCACCATCGCAGAACCCCGTGAGTTAGGCCCTATCGCTGCTACTACCTCCTCTTCCCTACGGGGACACTGAGGCAAGACAGGACGTGCCCATGTGCGCAGTACGATGGTGGGGCCGGGGTTGAGCCGGGCAGGACCAGGCCGCTGTCCCGTGGAATCAGCCGCCCTGCGCGCCTGGGCCACCGGCGGCACGGCTGAGCCCAGACGGGGCAGGGGCGGGGGGCGGGGGGCATGGTGGTGGTGGGAACACACCTGAGTCACCACGTCTGAACAGGGTGGGAGGTGGCGGTGGCCTCCAGGCCAGTGTGTCCTCAAGGTTGACCTGTCACAGACGGGCCCTGACCGAGGACAGCCACCGCACGGCCACGGGGCCCACAGGCAGGCCCGCGGCGCCACACGCTCCACGTGCTCCCTCGGGGAAGGGGGCTCAGCCCTGTGCACCCCTCGCCCACGTTTAGGCCGTGGCAGCCGCCTCTGCAGCTGGAGCCGGCCCAGCCCAGGGTCAGCGGCGGTCATTCTTAACGGCCCGCTCCCCTGTCCGGCTGTCTCCGCGAGGGAGTGATCTATGACCCCATTACCGCCGGGGCTCCGAGGGCTCCAGGATGGATTACCCGCCGCCGCGGGAGAGCAGGGAGGCGAAGACTCGCGCAGGTGAAAAATGAACTTCATCAGACTCCCGGCTCTCGTTACCATCCGTCAGCAGCCCGGCGCCCCGGGGGGGGCAGAGGCACCTGCCTGGCGCAGGGGCTGCGGACACCCCCCCACCGGGCCCATCCCAGCCCCGGCCCTGCTTGGCCTCCCGCCCCGTTCTCCAGGGACCCCGAGAAGGAGCCATCTGCGAGGGGGTAGGGGGGAAGCAAGCATCTCCCACCGGCCCTGAGTCTCTGCCCTGCCTGGCGTCCATGCCCTCTGACAGCGACTGACAGCGGTGGCAGAGCCACGCCCATCTGGGGTCCCAGCCTCACGCGCAGACGGTGCCGGGGGCACAGGGCGGTGGAGGGGGCCGTGGCCTGCCCGCAGGGTGAGACACACAGTGAACATACACGCCTCCCCCGTCCTCCAGCCTCCTGCCCTGGACAAGCAGCCACAGGCCGCTGGCCCCCACCCCAGACACCT
>NW_012153075.1:59337-59959 GCF_000956105.1 Propithecus coquereli | reverse complement strand
ACGTGTGTGTATGTGAGTACGTGTGTGTGTTTATGTACAGAGGGCTGTGTGCAGAAGTGTGTTAGGAGCTCTGTGTGTGTGTGTAAATGTGTGCTATGTGTATGCAAGTGTCTGTTGTGTGTACTTGTGTGTAAGTTATCGTGTGTTCATGTGTTGGGAGCTGTGTGTGTGCAGGTGTGTGTGCGTGTGCATGTATGTGCATGTGTGAGCGTGTGCAGGTGTGTGATGTGTGTAGGTATGTGTGCATGCATGTGCAGGTATGTGTGCACGTGTGTGCATGTGTGTGGGTATTGTGCACGTGGGTGCATGCGTGTGCAGGTGTGAGCATGTACATGTGTGTGCAGATATGTACGTGCGTGTGTGAGCGTGTGCAGGTGTGTGATGTGTATTGCATGTGTGCAGGTATGTGTGCACATGCGTGCACACGTGTGCAGGTGTGTGCATGCGTGTGCAGATATGTGTGTGCATGTGTGTGATGTGTATTGCATGTGTGAGTGTGTGCAGGTATGTGTTCACATGTGTGCACATGTGTGCAGGTGTGAGCGTGTGCATGCGTGCACATGCACCATGCCCTGCCCTGGGCTTTCTGCTCTCATCTGGCAGCACCGTGACTCGCTCTGAG
>NW_012153075.1:54355-59287 GCF_000956105.1 Propithecus coquereli | reverse complement strand
GTGAGACACACAGTGAACATACACGCCTCCCCCGTCCTCCAGCCTCCTGCCCTGGACAAGCAGCCACAGGCCGCTGGCCCCCACCCCAGACACCTGTCGAGGCCGCCCTGCCCAGGGCCACGGTCCCAAGTGCTACGTGTCTGGCCCAGAGCGGTACCAAGGGCTTCCTCGGCAAGAACGGGCTTGTCCCCAGCTGGCAGAGCAACACAGGGCCCGGGGCAGCTCTCAGGGTGTCTGAAGACGAGGGCGCCCGGGCACCCAGGACATCCCGCCCACACACGCCTGCAGGTCCCAGCTGGTGAGAGAGGGAGACAGAGACTGGGCGGCAGGGGACAGGAAAGGACTCTTTCTCACGATGCTAATTGACGCCACGTGTGCAGGCCCGGTGCTAAGCACCGGCAGGAACTCACACAACCCGCCTGGAGCCCCGCCACCATTGGTTTTGTTTGACAGGTGTGGAAATGCAGGCCCAGAGAGGTTGAGAGAGTGGTTGGAGGTCACACAGCAAGGACACAGCAGAGGTGAGAGGAAGCCAGAGCTTGTGCCGCCTGCTGCGTTAGGTGAGGGAGAGGCCCTGGACCCCAGCAGAGACCTCTGAGGACGAGCCACCTGCCACCCTGCCACGTCCTCAGAGCTCGGTCTGAGTCAGCGTGAGGCATGGGTCTGTTCCTCTCAGAGAGGCTCTCTGGGGCCCCACAGAGGGGACGGGCTGGGTAGTCACCTGCCTTGTGTCTACGCTGGCACATCTGCACCCTCCTCTGAGTCTGTCCCCATCGATAAAGGGGGGTGACACTCACTGCTGCCCAGCAAGGCCCCAGGGAGAGTTACTCTGTGAGGCTGTGCCCGTGTGGACGGGATCATTGGCGTTAACTGGATTCCAGGGAGAAACCAAATGGGACCCGAACCGAAGTTGGGGGTGGCTGCCAAGGCTCCCAGGGGATGGTCAAAGACTGATGACAGCAGCTTCCGGGCCAAGGACACCATCCTGTGGACATTTCACTGGCCCAGAGACCAGTGGTCCACTCTGACCCCAGGATCTGCAGGTAAGAGGCATGTGGAGTCTTCCTACCCTCTGCTGGATGACTTCCTGCCCTTGGGGGCGCCTTTGATGGCAGACTCCTCTTCCCCCGCCAAGTCAGCCACCCTCAAGACCCAGCAGTCTCCTCTGAGCCTGGGCCCCCTGCCCAAGCAGACAGGCACCCAGAGGCCATCAGAGGGAAGCAGGAGGAGTCCGCATGGTCACCCCGGCTGGCCTGGGGAGGAGAGCGAGTGTCAGAGAGAGACCACAGGTGTGTGTGTGTGTGTGTGTGTGTGTGTGTGTGTGCACGTGCGTGTGCATGCGTGCACGCGAGCTGGGAGCTCTATGTGCGTGCTTGAGCGTGAGACAGACGTGTGTGTATGTGAGTACGTGTGTGTGTTTATGTACAGAGGGCTGTGTGCAGAAGTGTGTTAGGAGCTCTGTGTGTGTGTGTAAATGTGTGCTATGTGTATGCAAGTGTCTGTTGTGTGTACTTGTGTGTAAGTTATCGTGTGTTCATGTGTTGGGAGCTGTGTGTGTGCAGGTGTGTGTGTGTGTGCGCGTGCATGTGTGTGCAGATATGTATGTGCAGGTGTGAGCGTGTGCATGCGTGCACATGCACCATGCCCTGCCCTGGGCTTTCTGCTCTCATCTGGCAGCACCGTGACTCGCTCTGAGTCTGTGCCGTGTTCCCGGCCGTCCTTCCTCCTCACCCAGTGTCCCCATGTCGGGGCCAAGGGACCCTGCCAAGCAGAGGTTCCACAGGCAGATGCCCCTAAGTTTCAAGGCCTCTGCCGTCTCACGGGGAAAGTGGGGGCTGGCCAGCTTCACCTTCTCTGGGGTCCCTCCTGGCAGTGTGACGGGGAGTGACGGCACCCAATTCTGCAGTGGCGGCAGGTCCCTGTGCGTCCCTCTGACACAGAAGAGCTCACAGCCAGGGCCTCCAGATCTGATTAGCCTCCTGGGGAGTAAATCCTGTCCCCAGTCTCTGGCAACTACAAGGCGCTGTCCCTGCCCCGACTGCGGTCAGGGTCTGTGGGTATAGGAAGGGCCCTAACGCCAAGATAAGAGGGTGAGCGGGCGGGAGCCGCAGGCAGACTGGCCAACGGAGGCTCCGGTGCCCACAGGACGGAGGCTGGGAGAAAACCACACCACGTGGGTTAGGCGTAGGGCTGTGACCACACTGCGTGGGGCTGTGCCAGGGCTGCACGACAGATCGACAGCAGGCCGGCCTCCGTTCTGCATTGTTAAATCGACTGGGGGAGCCAGCACAGTCTGCCTGCCTGGTTCAAATTCTGGCTGTCACACCCACCAAGCCTCGGTTTCCTCCTCTGTAGAACGGGGGACAACAGCACCCACCTCTTAGAGATGCCTCGAATGTTAAATCAGTACCTAGCAAAAGCTATGTGTGCTTGTTAAATAAAATTAGGTGGCTAGTAGGGCCTAGTAGGTTCCCAGAACTGGAAACAGGCGTTCAGAGACCCACCCGCACACACGTTCACGGCAGCCAACAGGTGCAGACAGCCCAAATCCAAGAACAGACACTTCAAATGGGGTCTAGGCGGCTGCGGTGGCTCACGCCTGGAATCCCAGCACTCTGGGAGGCTAAGGCGGGGGGATCACTTGAGCTCAGGAGTTCGAGACCAGCCTGGGCAAGAGTGGGACCCCGTCTCTAGCAAGAAGCAAAAAAAAAATCAGCAAGGCATGGTGGTGCTCGCCTGTAGGCCCAGCTACTCCGGAGGCTGAGGCAGGAGGACGCTTGAAGCCCAGGAGCCGGAGGTTGCCGTGAGCTAGGCTGACAGCACTGCACTCTACCCAGGGTGACAGAGTGAGACTCTCTCAACAACAACAACAAAAACAAGGCAAAAAATAAAATGGGGTCTATCCACACCCTGGAGTATTACTCAGCCATGAAAAGGAACAGAGGCCCCACACGTGCTGCAGCACGGAAGACACGGTGCCGCCAAGAGGGGCAGAAACACAGAAGGCCACGTATCCCGCGGTTCCACATATGTGAATGCGCACGACCGGCAAAGCCGTGCAGACAGAAAGCAGAGCGGCCTCCTGTGGGGAGACGGACCGTTTTCGCACTGGACAGAGGTGCCGTCTGCACACACCGTGAATGTTCCGAATGCCACTGAGCTGTGTACTTGAGAACAGCTGGTTTTGTGTGATGTGAATTTTACCTCAATTCAAACAAATCAACATGCATCGCGAAGACCTTACCAGACGGTCGGCGGGTTCCCACACCCCCTGGAAATTCACAGGTCCCCAAGTACGATGCAAAGGACAGGGAGAAGGACCGTCTCCCAGCCGGGCCGGCGGGCTCCTCCCTCGCTGGCGGGGAGGGGAGGGCTGGCGCGAGGCTGCGTGATGGATGGGGCTCTGCGCAGACCCCCCGGTGAGCAGCAATTGCGTCTAATTAGGTCCGGGGGGCCACGCCAAATGGAGCCAATTTGTTACCCTTGTTTATGTCAAGATTTCACGTCGCGACGTCTGGTACGGAGCACGGATCACACGTCTGAGATGTGACGCTGAACCTCGACGGTGACGGGGGCCGCAGAGATGGGGACAGCCCCCGGGGAGGAGTGTCAGGAGGGGGGGGGGCCCTAGGTAGCAGCGGGTCCTCCTGCCTGCCTCTGTTTGCTTAACCACATGGCTCCCCAGGCTTCAGGCCCCACATCTGCAGAATGGTGGGGTCACCCAGGGCTCAGGAAGGAGATGGGGGCACCCACATCCCCACAATTCAGATGAGGCCCCGGAGCATCACATCCTCCCCTCTTGGACTCTCTCTCTGCCTCCAAGAAGACCTCGAACTCTCTCGTCTGCAGCTTGGAGTCCTTTGAGCCCCAGCTCTGACCCTCCTCCTCTTCCTCCAGGCAGTCCTCCCGGACTGTCTATGCCGCGTGCCCCGCTCCTCGGGTTGTAAGAGCCCTGCCTGCCCAGCTGGACGTCGTGATCCCTGAGGACAAGACCCCACCTCTGATCTCCCGCTGTTGTTCATGGCCATGGTGACTGTCCAGGTTAGAATTTCCTAGCCAGTCCTGTGGTCCTTATAACACATCGGAATGTCCTAAAAAGGGCAATGCTTTGCTTCCCAAGGCCAAACATCCAATGTCCTGTCCTTGGATTTGGAAAATTAGCCATTTTGCCCACCATGTTTGGCAGGGTTGAGGTCCCCAGGAGGTCGAGTCCTGGGCTCTGCCAGGGAGGAGGGCTGGTGGGCCAGCTAACGGCTACACCCTAGACCCTCCCGGGCTCTTATCTTCAGTGATCTCGGGCCAGGGAGTGGAGCTGCAGGGGGACCCCAGCAATCTGCTTCCCTCCCCTCCCGGGCCAGCGCCACTGGGCCTCAGGGTCGGGTGGCAACGGGAGCACACGCCCAGATGGAGGGGACTCCAGGACCCCTGGCTGCCTTGCGTCTGGCAGGGAGCTGTCCTGCCCAGGCACCGCCCAGCGGGAGCTGGCAATGGAGGGAGGGGCGGCAGGAAACAGGCCCCCCAGGAACGGGACGGGACCTCGGCTGAGCCACGAGAACCCAGAAATCCTGCCAGGCCTGAGCCGCAGCTCGTCGTGGGGTGGGAAGGAAACTGATATCTGAAAGCACCTACTACGCGCCAGGAATCTTCCCTGGAGCAGGGTGGTGAGAGGCAAGGCGTGAGGGCTTAACGTTCTCCCCCGGGCGCGCCCACCCTCCCCGCGTCTGGCAGCTCTCGTGGCCGAGCATGCCGGGCACTGTTCTCGGTGCCGGGGACACCAAGCAGCGCGAGAGCAGACGGAGGCGCTCGCTTTCCTGGCGCTACGCAGCTGGTGTGGACACCAGAGGGGACCGCCAGACACGACGCACATGGGGAGGGCCCAGCGCGGAGTGAGGGGGAGCTGGGGGGGTGAGAGCGGGGAGGGCTGGGTGTTTG
>NW_012153075.1:24964-54305 GCF_000956105.1 Propithecus coquereli | reverse complement strand
AAGACCCCACCTCTGATCTCCCGCTGTTGTTCATGGCCATGGTGACTGTCCAGGTTAGAATTTCCTAGCCAGTCCTGTGGTCCTTATAACACATCAGAATGTCCTACAAAGGGCAATGCTTTGCTTCCCAAGGCCAAACATCCAATGTCCTGTCTTTGGATTTGGAAAATTAGCCATTTTGCCCACCATGTTTGGCAGGGTCGAGGTCCCCAGGAGGTCATGTCCTGGGCTCTGCCAAGGAGGAGGGCTGGTGGGCCAGCTAATGGCTACACCCTAGACCCTCCCGGGGTCTTATCTTCAGTGATCTCGGGCCAGGGAGCGGAGCTGCAGGGGGACCCCAGCGATCTGCTTCCCTCCCCTCCCGGGCCAGCACCACTGGGCCTCAGGGTCGGGTGGCAACGGGAGCACACGCCCAGATGGAGGGGACTCCAGGACCCCTGGCTGCCTGGCGTCTGGCAGGGAGCTGTCCTGCCCAGGCACCGCCCAGTGGGAGCTGGCAATGGAGGGAGGGGCGGCAGGAAACAGGCCCCCCAGGAACGGGGCGGGACCTCGGCTGAGCCACAAGAACCCAGAAATCCTGCCAGGCCTGAGCCATGGCTCACCGCGGGGTGGGAAGGAAAATGGCATCTGAAAGCACCTACTATGCGCCAGGAATCTTCCCTGGAGCAGGGTGGTGAGAGGCAAGGCGTGAGGGCTTGACGTTCTCCCCCGGCGCGCCCACCCTCCCCGCGTCTGGCAGCTCTCGCGGCCGAGCGTGTGCCGGGCACTGTTCTCGGTGCCGGGGACACTGAGCGGCACGAGAGCAGATGGAGGCGCTCACTTTCCTGGCGCTGCGCAGCTGGTGTGGACACCAGAGGGGACCGCCAGACACGACGCACGCGGGGAGGGCCCAGCGTGGAGCAGGGGGGAGCTGGGGGGGTGAGAGCGGGGAGGGCTGGGTGTTTGGGAGGGGGAGGGGGAGGCCGGGAGATAGCAGCCCCTCGGGGAGGGGCACGTGGCTCTGTGCACGGCACGGAGGGGCAGGCGGCTTGTCCAAGGCCACCCAGCAGGGACAGCCAGGGCAGGCTCTGAACTGGATATTCCAACTCTCAAGTCCTCTGGCTGCGCGAGTCCACCCTACGACTCCCGCCGCTGGCTGGGAGAAACTTCTCCCCGCGCAGAGGAAGGAGGAGGGCGCGCGGCAGCACTGGGGAAGCCAGGTGGCCGGGGACGAAAGGGCTGAAGGGGGACGAGTGGCCATTTCCATCCCAAGTTGCCAGCCTGGCCCCACCCAGAGACCCGGGGAGCCCACGGCCACGGGGTGCGGCGGTTCTCCTGGGCCTCGGTCTGCCGGTCTCTGAGATGGGCTGATGACTGCCCGGCTCGGCAGCGCCTGGGGGAGGGAGTCAAACAAGGAACCTCGCAGAGCCTGTTATGCGGGGCCACCTGTCGGTAAGTGTCCAGCACGTGGGCGTTGTCATGTGGTCACTACAAAGGGGGGGGGCTGGCCCTTGGGGTGAGTCAGGGAGGCTGAGCGGCTTCCTGTTTCCACCCTCCCACGCACGCCCACCTGCGACCCCTGCCTGCTGCTCCGGCCTGGCGTGGACGGCGGGCAGCCACGTGGAGGTCACAGGCCCGGCTAGGGAAGGGGCTGGGGGGGCCTGAACGTCACAGTCTGAGAAGGGGATCTACGAGCCTGGCCCTGCCTAACACACCAGAGCCTGCCACGGAGGAGGGAAGCCGTGTCAGGGCCAGCGTGGACGTGGCCCCGCCCTGCCCCCTGGCACCGCCTGTGCGTGGCTGTCACAGCCTGCCATCCCGGGGAAATCCACTTGACCGCATGTCCTCCCAAGCTCACTGGGGCGCAGATGACAAGCCGATGAGCGCTTCCTGGGGCAGGGCTGTCTGCAGCAGGCCCCGGATAAGGCGGCTGGGGCCTGCGGTTTCCCCTGCACGGCGGCGGCCACGGCCCTCCCACCAGCTCCGCTCAGCCCCCGGAATGCAGCCCCCGAGGGAGCAAGGGAGGGAGAGGGAGCTTCCCCCTGCAACCCTGCCGGTGTTGACGAGCCCAGGGCTTACCCTGGGCCAAGCCTGGTGCCACCACCCGGTGAGCCCAACCCCTGCCTGCCAGGACCTGCGAGCGTCACAGGGAGAAGGGAGCGGCAGTTCCTGCGCAAGGCATTTCCTCTGCCGTCCCTGCTCCAGTGCTCCTGCCACCATCCCACTGACCATCTACGAGGTCTCTCATCCCTCCTCTTTTCAGATTAGGCAGTGAAGGCACAGAGAAGCCCGGGAACCTGCCCGAGGTCACACAGCCAGGAGAGGTTTCGATTGGTGTCTTTTCCCCCAGGGTCCTGCGGAAGTCACCGGCCCAAACCCGAGGTGTCGAGTTAGGAACTCATTTCTCGGCAAGCAGTGCGGGGAGGGGGAGGAGAGGCGGGGCCAGAACCACTAGGGAGGCTCTGGGCTGCGGCGCCCGAGATTCCGACATAACACGATGCCCACGGGGAACAGGGTGCATGGGACGCCCAGGGACGCCAGATGTCCCTCTGTCCTCCGAGCGCAGACACGGCTTCCCGCACCCCATGTGAGGCCGCCGGGGTGCCCTGTCACCCACCCTGTCCACACACATCCCCCCACCAACATTCTGGGCTCACGACGAGAGGTACCAGCGTTCCAGAATCAGAGATGGAAACGGGGGTGGTGGAGACGACGGGAGGAGGGCCCCGCCACGGCGCATGGCGCAACTCCTACGAGTGGCCCTCTGAGATTGTGCAGTGCGCAACCTGCGGAACAGTACGAACAGCCCAGAAACCCGGCGGGACCAGCAGCCCCAGTGATGGTGGCCGTGGTGGGGACGAGGGGGTACAGATCGGCCTCTGTCACCTCAGACACAGCCTCCTTCCCTGGCTCTCCCTGCTGTCCTCTCTCCCCTTCACAGCCCTCCCTGGGCCGCCCAGCCCCTCCCCCTCGGCAGAGGCACCTGTGGCTTGGCAGGGCCGGTGCCAGGGGTGAAGGCAGACGCGGCCCTCCCCCCACTCCGGGCTTGCCTCCAGCTCCCGGCCGCTGCGGTGACAGCCGCCTCCCAGGACTCTGAGGACAGAGCCAGGGCTATGTTCCTGTGTCCTCAGCCGGGACCACACGCCCAGTGGGCGGGCGGCAGAGAGGGCAGAGCCACCACCCCACACCGCCCACACTGCCCGGCCACAGGCTCTGTCTGTGACCAAACCTGCCATTACCGAGCCAGGAGGCAGCCAGCCCAGCCTGCCCAGCCACGAAACTCACCACAGCCCCACCCCGGGGGCCTGGGCAGGCCCCGAGGGTGGGGCCAGGCCAGGGACTCTGTGCCGGGTCCCACGCGCCCGCCCAATACGAGACGAGATCGAGCTCCATGATCATCCCTGTTGCAGGGATGGGGAAACTGAGGCTCAGCCTTGCCTGAGCCCGTCTGTGGGCCATCTCGCCACGAGAGGAGAGACACTGGAGGGAGGGCGTGCCTGCTCCGTGGTGGGGCGGGGGCCCCGAGGGTCCGGGGCAGTTGCTCAGGCCCGAGGAGGAGCCCGCCTGGCTAAGAGGGTGGCCCCGCTGGCGATTCCAGCTCTGGAGTTGCTGGGCTGGCCCCTGTGTGCCTGGGGCAAACTTCCTGCCTCTCTGAGCCTCAGCTTTCTCATCTGTAGAATGGGGCTGGGGTGGACCTGAGAGCAGCATGAGAGCTGGCATGCAGCAGGTGCTTAATAAATGTTCTTTCTCTTCCCATGCCCTGCTGGGTGAAGGGGAGTGATGGGCAGAAGCCAGGACGCGAGGTGAGAAGGGTGGCTGGGGACTGTCCCCAGGCAGGTGGCAGGCCTGTGTGACAGCCCAGCCTGGGCTCCTGGTGCTCCGGCCGCTGCCTGGGAGGTGCAGCCAGGGGGCAGGGTCAGAGGTGTCGGGGCTCCAGCCTCCACGCCAGCAGCGCCCTCCGCCCCCAGACCTGGCAGAGCACCGGCAGACCCGCCGCTTGGCCCGGCAAGGCCCATCCAGGCCGGGGGCGCCCGCGCCTCAGCGTCAGGCCGACCTGAACACCGGCAGTGCGGACCCTCCTGCCCGTGGCCCTTTGTGACACTCACCACGCTCCAGCAGGAGCTGGGCTCACCTTGGGGGCTGCCTCCCGGCCTGGGCCCCTGAGGTCAGACGGACCCGCCCTGTGAGGCCCGTGTTTCTCCTCACCTGCACGCAGACGCACACAGAACCACACACGCGCCAACACTCGCACTACACGCTGAGAGCCACCCCTGCACACACACTGACACGCACGCTGACACTGTGAGAGACACACACGCACACAGACACACATACACGTGCTCACAGGGACCTGCACAGACTCACGCGGCGGATGGGCCTCAGGGCAGCCTGGGGGTGTCGCCAGCCATGCCGGCGAGCAGGGGGAGCCAGAGGTGGGCGAGGGCGGGAGAGCAGCTGGGGAGAAGCCACCACCAGAGCCGAGACCACGAAGGAACGGCTGGCGTCTAGGGCTTCGTGCAGGGACAGGAGACACGGGGCTGGCAGGCCGTGGGCCACAGGGGTGGCGGCAGAAAGCCCCAAAGGCCCCCTGGCACCAGGAGGCAGATGGGCCTGGGCTGGGCCGGGGTCCGGGGCCTGCTCCCAAGCACCCTGGCACCTCCCGGGCAGACAGGGGCCCTCCCGCTGCCACAGGGGCTGTCGCTGGCACCTGCCTGTCCTGCCTGGGCGTGGAAGGCCACAGCCCGCCGGACTCCCGGGCAAAGCCCTGGGGGGAGGCTGGAGAACTCCTGCCCCTCCAGGTTTAGAGAGCATTTTCCTGAACAGGCTGATTTCCTGTCACAGAGGTCGGGCCCTCTCGGTTCCGTGCCACACGGCCCGGGCTGGCATCTCAGCTCTGCCTCCACCTGACCGGCTGTGTGACCCTCGGGGAGCCCCTCGACTGCTCTGTGCCTTGGTCTTGCCCCCAGCACATGGGGGAAGGACATGTCTACCCCACAGGGTGTGATGCGGGTTTCGTGAATTAAGAGCCCCAGTGTACAGTAGGTGCTCACTAAATGCTAGCTGCTGTGGTTCTCATTATTGTATAGTCAAGGCACACAGAGGAGGTGGGACCTGGAATCTGAGACCTCCCCCTCCGACGGATTTCACAGATCCTGCTGGAATGCTGCCAGGGACGGGGAGCTCACTACCTCACAGGAGTGGTGCTCCTTATTGGTGCGCTCTTCCTTAATCAGGTTAGATCCAACTGCTGCAGCGCAGCTGGGGAGTGGAGGGTCAGGGCCAGAGTTCCCTGCTGCCCCGGAGACTGGCCGTGAGGACGGGAAGGGGGCAGTGAGAAGTCCCTCACATCCCACCTGGCAGGAGGAGGAGGAGTGCCAGGGCTTCGGTGTCCCCTGTACCGTGCACGCCTGCGCCCCCCGGAATCCCCTCAGAGCCGAGGCCTCTGTGCCCACTCCCGCAGCTCGGGTCTGCCCGGCTCTACTCTCGGCCCCTCCTGCCCTGCTTCTCCCGCTGTCAGAGGCAGCAGGTGGCTTGGGAGACAGGTCTTCCGGGCACCACGCCCAGCTCTGTCCCGGGCTGCTGGGCAGCCTCAGTGGGAAGGGGGGTGGGATTTAGTGACCTCGAAGGGCCGCCCGGCACCGAGGGGCCCAGCGAGTTGGGCAGCCAGCAGCACCCCGACTCCCCCAAGGGGCTCCGTGCCAGCCTGTGCCCCACAGCAGGCGGGAGGAGGGGTGCCCACGGCAGGGATGGCTGGGACATGCCCAGGGACCTGAGGGCTGATAGCTGTGGCCTCGGTGACTGCCACGCCACCTTAGAACCCTCCACGCCTACGCTTGGGCCCCTGGGCTCAGACAGGCCATCATGCCGGTCCCTGGGGACGGTGTCCCCTGGGCCAGCACACATGCTTCACACATGCACCACGGGACCCCCGCAGCCAGGATACGCGCCCTCTCTCTGAGTCACAGCTTGGCCCTGTCTGTCCTCCCCCACATCTGTCTTCTGTCCTGGAAGTCTGGGCACCTCCCAAGACTCAGGCCCGTTCCCCTACCCCCGTCTCCTCCACGCCCTGCACGGGGCCAGCCCCGGGACTCACCCGGCAGCAGCGCTTTCCACTTGGGGCTCTTCTGGTCCATGAGCACTGACTGTCCCAGCCCCTGGTCCCCCTGGCCCGGCCACCTCGGTCATCGGGCAGCTCCCCTCGGCCTGGGAAAGGGACAAGGGGCCGGAGCAGCGAGGCTGGGAGGGGAAGAGAATGCCTTGGTCCCCTCCTGCCCGGGTCTGCAGTTCAGTTTCAGGGCAAACTCCCAGGGCGGCTGTCAAGAGAGCTCCAGCCAGCCGCAGCACGGCCACCGGGCGGCAGGCCCCCCTCCTGCCCTCCCAGCCTCCACCCGCCTGGCACCGGCCGCAGGGAGCTGCACACAGGAGCCGGGCCGGGCTCGGAGGCTGGCGGGTGCTGGGAGCTGCGGCAGCCACTTCCTGCCTGTCCTGTCACCTCTGGCCGCCGTACTTCTCCCCGCAGGACCCAGCGGGCCTGGAGGTATTCACTGCACACGGGAGAACCGCCATGCACGCCCTGCGTGGCAGGGGGGACTCCAGGTCCCCAAGGGGGTCACACAGAGTGACGCCCCACCAAGGTCACCCCCGTTCGTTCAGACTCATCCAACAGTGTGTACCGGGCGCCCGCTCCAGGCCCGGCCCCGCGCCAGGCCCTGGCGGTTACTGGAACGTTCTCCAGGCAGGAGCAGCTCCACCCGGCAGTGTCCCTGGAGGTCAAGAACGCCGAGGTTTGCCCTCGGGAGAGGCAGCTGCCCAGGACCACGCAGCTGAGGCAGGAGGGCAGAGCCAGGCCTCGTGCCTCTGACTTTGGGAGCCTCTGGCTGGGGCAGAGGCCCTGTGGGGCGGGTCGCGGGGTTCTGGGAATTTCAGGCCCGGGCCAGCAGGCAGCGGGGTGGCCACAGGGCCTTGCCTTGGTACCCTACAGAGACGCTCCCACGAGAGACATGGAGGCAGAATGTGAGGAGGGGACACAGTTCTGTTAGGCGGGAGCGAAAGGACGAAGCTCACCATCATCGGGTCTCTTCCCTGCGGTCCCCTCCCCTCCCCTCCTTGGGCCTGGATGCCCAGTTCGAGTGCTGCCTCCACCCTGGAGCCCTCCTGGGTTGCACTGCACTTTCTGTGTCCTTCTGCCCCTTGTCAGAGCTCCTCTTAGCATATCTCAGGACAGATGGGCTAAGTGGTGGCTGGAGGTGGGGACCACAGCTCAGCTGCTTTGCGGGGCAGGCTGGGCCCGAGGGACGCCCCGTGCACCTGAGGGTCAGCCTCTGGGCTCTTTCCTGGGTTGCACTGGTGAGAGGCTAGGGAGGGGTGGAGCCTTGTCGGGGTCCCTGGAGTGAACCCCCTTCCCTGTGCCCAGGCAGGGGTGAGGGGCGGTGGCTTTGGCCTTGTCTGATGCTTCACTGCGCCACCTCCTGGGCAGATGCCCAACTGCACCCGAGTCTCCCGGGCTGGGAGAATCCAGCCCGACCCAGGCCACCACCCGGAGGGGCGGCCCCAGGACTAACTGCGTGGGTGTTAACTGAGGGGCCTCGCAGCTACGGCCTGTGAGGGGGGTTCCAGTATCGTCCCCACGTTCCTCAGGAGGAAATGGACCCAGGGTGACCCCGAGTGCCCCCGTGGGGCTGACCCCACTGCCACGCTCAGGCTCCCCTGGCCTAAGGGACCAGCCCCAGCAAAGCACCTGTGCAGCTGTGCCTGGCACACAGTCGGCGCCCAATAAATGACGATTTCCAGGGCTCCTCGCCGCGCGCCACGGGCTAATGACAGCCAGCCCAGCCCCGCCAGGGAGACGAGTGTTTTAGGTCAAATAGTGGGCCCAAAGCCGTCCACGCCTAATCCGGAGCCTGTGCACACGTCACCTTGTGTGGCAAAGGGGCTTTGCAGACGAGATCGAGTGACGACCTCCAGAGGCGGTGCTCCCGGGTCGTCCGAGTGGGTCCGACGCAATGGCGGGTCCGTATGACGGGCAAGGGCAGTGGGAGGGGGAGGTGTGGTGACGGGAGCAGGAGGCTGGAGCAAGTGAGGAAGGGGCTGGGAGCCAGGGGACGCGGTGGCCTCGGGGACCTGGAGAAGGCGAGAAACGGACTCTCCCTGGAGCCTCCACAGGGGCCCAGCCCGGCCGCCACCGTGCGTTCGGCCTCGGGAGACCCGTGTCCAGAACTGTAGGAGAACGACTTTGCCTTTGTTTCAAGCCACCGAGATCGTGGAGGACCTGCTCAAGGGGAACGAAGGACGGTGGGTGGGCAGAGGCTGTGGCCGGGGTGGCGGGCGGGTGGGCGCAAGCAGCGGCCCTTGCAGGGGTGGTCTGTGCCCGACTACAGGGCTCTGTCTCCCTGGGGCCCCCAACACTGCCCTGGGATACCCCAACCCGAGCTTGGGAATAGTCACTCTGTGACTCAGCCAATCTCATCCTTCCCACCTAAAATCTTTACCACCAACTTATGTGAAAGACATTCCAGTTTAGGGCGAACAGACCCTCGTAAGGTCAGGTTTGCCAGGTAGAAAGATCTGCGGTGTCTTTTGGCCAATACGATTCACGTTTAAGTCAATTCCTGGTTTGCGGTTTTTTCAACTGCCCAAGTTAAATTCCCTTTTTTTTTTTATTGCACGAAAATCTAAACCAGTCACAGACAGACAGACACCGTCGCACCCTGGCACAGGAACCGGCTGACGGAAACGCGGTCCGTGTAAGTAGGAGAGGCGTGAAGGGAGAGCCGGGCGGGGTCTTCGGGCGGCACGACAGCCCCCGGTGCACGTTCCGCGGGCTCCCGGGGAGAGATCTGCTCACCGGGAAACAGCTCTGAGGCTTCCCGGCTCCTAAACTTCCTGCCCCGACGCGCAAGCTCTGTGCGCCCAGGGGCGGCACGACAAGAAGTTTGCGGGAAGATATGCGGGTCGCTCACGCGTGGAGAGAGAAGCAGACGTGGATCCCAGCTCTGCTGGAAACGCCCAACAGAGGCAGACGGGTGACAGGAGCGGGAGGCGGACACGCAGCAGAGGCGCCTGGGAAGGGGGCTCTCGCGTGGAGCTGGAGGAGCCGCGGCCAGGCCCAGGCCCCGTGCCCTCCGCAGCAGCTGCCGCTTGGCACGGGGCAGAGCTCCCCGCGAGCCCAGTGTCGGAGCACTCGGCGCCAGAGCCGCTCCAGGCAGGGCCTGCCAAGGACTTCTGGAGGCCAGGGCCAAGAGCCCGAGTGCGGCCCCCGCCTTCCTGGCGATGGAGGCCCGGCCCTGGCTGGGAGCCCGTTTGCCCGGCAAAGAAGAGACAAAAGCTGTCCGGGGGCCAGGACTTCGGGTGGTCACCGGCCCCCTCCCACCGCCAGGGCCAGGCCAGCTCCTGCCGCCCGCGTGCCAGACACCGTGCTGAGCACTGGACGTGGGCTGACTCTTGAATCCTCACGACCATCAGGGTGTCACCCCCCTCCTTTACAGACTGGGGAAACTGAGGCACGAGGAGGTTATCTGCCTAATATCAAAACCTCAAAAGAAGCAAAGCCAGGTTTTCAACTCAGAGAGAGCAAGAAGGCTTCTACGGGCCGGGCGCGGTGGCCACGCCTGTAATCCCAGCTCTCTGGGAGGCTGAGGTGGGAGGGTCCCTTGAGGTCAGGAGTTCGAGACCAGCCTGAGCAACAGCAAGACCCATCTCTACAAAAACTAGAAAAACTTAGCTGGGTGTGGTGGCACGCGCCTGTATTCCCAGTTACTCGGGAGGCTGAGGCAGGAGGATGGCTTCAGCCCAGGAGTTGGAGGCTGCAGTGAGCTGTGATGACACCACTGCACTCTAGCCCAGGCGACAGGGCGAGAATCCGTCTCAAAAACAGTCTTTTAAAAAGGCGTCCACGTCCTAATCACACACAGCAAATAACTTATTTAAACAGGAGACTAGAAAGGAAAAGAGGAGGGGAAAAGAAAAACGAAGTTGCCTCCGGCTGCTATAAACCTTCAACTTCCAGGCGACTTACACCGACTGCTACACCCTCATGGCCCTGTGGTTATAGCTACCAGACGTGGCCCCCGGCACGCTCCCAGAAATCCTCGTCTCGGGGCCTGAGGGGCTCGCCCCGAGGGCTACACCCTAAGAGGAGCCTGCCTGTGCTTACCCTCGGCGGCTTCTTTCTTTAGTGTTCTCGACTCCACTCCTGGGCGGCACCTTCCCCCGGGAGCTGCGTCAGCCACAAGCCCTCGGACCCAAACCCCCCCTTCCCCCCCTGGGGAGAGGACAGCCAAGGCAGAAGGCTGGGCCAGAGCAGAGGACGGGGCGCGTCTGAGGTGTTGTTTGCAGACAGGGCTGAGTGACACGGCCCTGGGAACCGCTGTCTCGACCGGGTCTCCCAAAGGTGGACAAGGAGACAAGGGTGTGCCAGTGACCTCCAAGGCCAAGCTCCCGGGGACACCTGGAGGGCGTGGGAAGAAAGGACCTAAGCAAGGGTGGCCCCGGCCCCAGCTTAGCCCCGTCCCAGGGAGCTCTGGGGGTGAGTGGCGCCTCTCCCGCCGCAAGGGGCTCCCCTGCCGGTCACTGGCTACCAAGGGCCTGGGGACAAGCTCTCTGTCCTTCATGCAAAGCAGCTCCAGCAGCCTGAGGACAGGCCTCTGAGGACAGCCACAGGTGCGGCCTCGGAACCGGAGCGCGCAGGAGCCAGTGTGGGTGCGCAGAACCGACAACATCTGGGCAGAGCAGCGACGGGCTCTGACCTGCGCCACCTCGGGGCTCACGCAACTGCAGCCAGCCCGGCGGAACGGCTGGTAGGCGCAGAGCCGGCAGCCAAGCCTCGCAGGGCTTGGCCGCTCCTGCAGGGGACAACAGCACCGGGTGTGGTCCCACTGCCCAGCTCCCCTTGCGTCTGGGCGGGGCACGGGCGGGTTCAGGCCAGTGGAGGTCAGCGGAGCCGCCCGGGGCTCTGCGAGGCCGAGGCGGGCAAGCGTCTGACGGCTTTCCCGGGTTCTCCTGCCTGTGTCTGCTGGTGACAGCACATCAGGGCACTCCACGAGCGCCAAGAAGGCAGAGGCCACAGACTGTAGGGAACCCGGGACCCCGAGTCACAGACCAGGAAAACGACACAGAACTCGGGGCTGTCATGGCGCCCGTCGTGCCGGTCTCGGCTAAGGCAGCTGATCTTGTGAAGGACGGAATAACGTCGCGTCCTGATCCCTGGAACCTGCGACTATGTCCCCTCACACCGCAAAGCGGGCATGAAGGTTGCAGGTGGGATTAAGGCTGCTGATTGGCTGACCGTGAGCGGGAGATCGCGCTGGGTCGGGCAGGCCCGTGACCCACGGGGGCTCGTCAGCAGGGAGGGCGGCAGGAGAAGACAGTCAGGTGGAGACCGTTAGCGGGTCAGGGCCACGCACCGCTGCCGGCTGTGCAGACGGAGAAGGGGCCACGAGTCAGGGAGTGTGGGCGGCTTCTAGAAGCTGGAAAAGGCAGGGAACAGATTCTCCCCCGGACCCTCCAGAAGGAACTAGGCCTCCCCACACCTTGCCTTTGCCCAGCGAGACCCCGTCGGACCTCAGACCTCTGGAACTGTTACAGAGTACATGTGTGTTGTTGTACGCCACCAGGCTTGCGTGAGTCGTACAGCAGCCACAGGACACCAGCACAGGCCTCTTCCTAAGTAAACCACTGCCGCCGTGGCGGACACGCAGTAGGAACAAGAGCAGATGAAGGGAGGGAACCTTCCGGGCCAGCCCAGGGGCCAGAGAGGAGGCAGGTGTGCGCTGTGTCTCCTCCAACCAGCTGCCACCACCCTGCCCGCCCTGCCCTCCCCTCGCCTGACGCTCTCACTGTCCCAGGGAAGGGCTGGCTTTCCCTTCCTCAGCGTGGCCAAGGGGGCGACTGGTGGATGGGTCCCCTGGGTAAACGGAGGCACAGCATGGGAACACGAGGCTTTTGCACCTGTGCCCTCTGGTTAGAAAACAGCCCGTGTCCACCCTCGTTCCCTCCTGCTCAGGTGTCTGCCGAGTCCTCCACTGTGTGGGGGATGGGGTCAGCCCCGCCCTGGGAACAGAGACGAGAAACCCGGTGGGAGGAGCCAGGAGGAAGGGCAGAGACAGGGCACAGCCCCGGCCCTGCCTGCTCGGGGTGGAGGAAGGGCCCGGCCCCGAGGCTCCAAGAGACCTGGACAAAGAGCTGATGTGCATGGTGGCTTTCTGGGGGAGCAGAGCGGGCGGCTGTCAGGACAGAATGAACCCACAGACCACCCGAGCACCCCTGCCAAGCAAGGCAACACCCCCAACGTGGCACGTGAGAAAGGGGGAGCCCCAGGAACACGGCTGTGACCAGAGTGCCAATCTTGGCCTGGTTTTCTGCAACCTCACCCCCCCCCCACCAGTGGGGTCTGCGGCTTCTACTGTGTCTATTAATAATGACCTCATTAGCCACTTTAGAAGCTGTTCTAGCTCAGAAAGCACATCTAGGGCCCGTGTGGCACAACTACAGGGCCACCACTGAGCTGTGCAACATGGCAGCCCTGATGACCATGCGGAAAGCACACTCGCAGAATGGCGCCCCCTGCAGTTGTGCAGTGTACAACCCGCACGGCGCTGCATGGCAGCCCCCAGTGCCTTCTTAGTGTCCATCCTCTGTCCGATGCCATAAGGAGATGGCATTTTCACCGTGCTATTCGGCAGTCAGAGCGCTGAGCTCGGCAAAGGTTCTGAATCTTGCAGAGGCCCCACGGCTGGGGAGTAGCAGCGCTGGGGCCTAGAAACTTGGACCTGGGTCTCAGACGCCTAAGCCACACCTTCCTCCCGTCACCAACCGGTGCCGCTTCTCTCCCAGGAAGGCTGCGACGGCACAAAGATAATTGCTCCGGGGAAGCCTGTTCCCATCGGCTGGTGATGAATTAGGGGTGTCCTCTCGCTGGGTTTTATACCGCATGCAAGTGGCACATGAGAAATCGGTCTTCCTTTGGCTCCAGGCTTAAGAGTATTCGAACGAGATGAGCGTGAGCGCTCGCCCCCAGGAGGGAAGGCCCCCGATCGTGAGGTTTCGGTGTGCCTTTCGCCCACCAGCTGGTGACTTCTAGTCTGTCCAGGGTTTGTGCCTTGCCTGCCAACAGAATCCCAGCCCTGGGGGTCCCCACGGCCTTCACAGGACGGCAGAGAAGGCCTGGGAGTCCTGGAACCCCCGGTGCAGTCCTCCCACAGCCCTGGAGCTGTGCTCCCTGCAGTTAGCAAGCTTCCTCCTCCCAGGCGGGTGCTCTGAATGCAGCCCCTGAGACCAAAGCTGCTCACGTGGCGACAGCCTGGCCAGCCACCCGGAGCCTTTGCCCAGGAGTGGCTCAACCCTGGACCCGGCGGTATCCCCATCCGACCGCAGTGACACGGAAGTCTGGTGAGCCCTGTGGGCTGGCCTGGGAATCTTGGGGTCAAAGGGGAATCCAGTGTCACCTAAACCCAATTCCGCCTTCCATAGCACACATAACCCCCGCCTCTGGGAGGGGCCAAGGCAGCTGCTTGCGACGGATGTCCCTGGGGGACTCGGTCCAGCCACCAAGCTGGCACAAGGGCTCCTGGTGTATCTGCTTCCTTCCTCTGGCAAGACCCGCTATCCCCACGCGCAGAATGTTTGCAGGGAAGCGGGTCAGAAACGGACTGCCGTGGCACCCACCGCCCGGCCGGCTCTGGGATAGGAGCCTCCATCCCCCGGGCAATGACTTGGGAAGGAGGAGGAAGGAGAGGAAGGAGAGGAAGGAGAGGTAGGACAGTGTGTGTGTGTGTGGGGGGGGGCACGTATGTACATGAATGTGTCCCTGTGTGTCTGTGGTGTGTGTGTGCACGTGTGAGCGTGTCCGTGTGTTTGTGGGGGAGTCTGCGTACGTATCCACGTGTGTATCATGTGTCTGTGTCTATGTGGGCCTGGGTGTGTATCCACCTGTGTGTGTGCTTGGTTTCCACGTGTGCGTCTGCGTGTGTAGGATTTTATGTAGACAGAGGCTGTGTCCCTGTGTGTGTTCACATGCATATTATGTATGCACAGGGGAAATCTGTATCTGTGTGTGGACCTGCGTGTGTGTATTTGTGGGATTTGTGTCTGCATATCTGTGTGTTTGTGTGTATGTGGTCTATGCGTACATTCACGTATGAGATGTGTCTCTCTGTGTGTCTGCGTATCCCCGTGTGAGTATGTACCCATCAGTGTCTGTCTCCATGTGTCTGTGTGTCTGAGTACACCTGTTTGTCTGTGTGTGTGCGTGTGTGTGTACCTATCAGTGTCTGTCTCCGTGCGTGTGTGGGCATATCCCTGTGTGTGTACCCGTCAGTGTCTGTGTGTCTGACGTGCTCCCCCGCGCCCGCCCGCTGCCCAGCTGGCAGTGCACAGCTGGCCCAGGAGACCGCGCCCGCCCGCCTGCCGGATGAGAGGTGGCAGGTGTGTAATAAACCATTAGTCACTGTCACGTTTCCGAGCAGCAGCGGCCGCCGGGCGGGGCCTGACTTCGGGACGAGCTCCTGGGGGGTCTCCGGCTGGGAAGCTGCCCTGGGCTGGGCACAGCCTGACAGGGAGCAGCTGGCAGACGAGGCCTCGAGCCCCTGCCCCGCCCGGCCCCCACCCGGCCGCAGCCCCTGACCCGGCCTCCCGGGCCTGCCCTGCCCGAGGGACACGCGAGGATGCCCCACGACGTCCGCACCCCCGGCTCCCCCACCGGAATGAGGCGAGTGCAGCGAGGACCCCTGATGAGACAGGTGCTCTCTAGGGACCGGGTGGCCACCAGTACCAGGGACTTGGGAGTGACAAGCCCCGCCCCTGCCACGTGACTGGAGGCCTCCGCCTCTCTGACCTGCGGGCGGGAAGTGACAAGCGCGCAGATGGAAGCGGGGAGCAGCTCGCAAGCCTCGGCCCACCCCGTGCTCACGACAGGCCGCAGGGCACCTGCTCTCACGGGCTCCGCCCCACAGGCGTGAAGACTGAGGCTCGGGAAGGCTGACGGGCTCACCGAAGGGCCCTCGGCGGAAACGCGGGTGGGCCTCGTCTCGGAATCCACGCGGGCTTGCTCTGCTCTGGGGGGCTCTGGTTTTCGGGGCCCCTCTCGGGGCCCTAAAGATGTAACTCAGGCTGGGCTCTGCCCGGAGGGGCGGGAGGGAAACGGGAAACCAGGCAGGGGCCTCTGCTGACCGGGAGCCCCAGCCGGCTCCTGCCCCGTGGGGCCACCTGCTCTGCTGCACAGCAGGGCCTGGGGGGGCCAGGGGCAGGGGCCGGCCCAGCGTGGACTCAGCCCGGAGCCGCTACCCGGAGCTGAGCCTCGGGAATCACAAATAGAAACAACACACTGACACCGGCCAGCACCGGGAGGCCTGTGACATGTTCTCGTGTCCTGACGGACTTAAGCCTCACACCCGCCCCGTGAGCAGGCTCCACCGTTAGCTTTCTTCCCATTTCTCAGATGAGAAAACTGAGGCACGGAGCAGGGGAGCCCACTAGTCCAAGGCTCTCAGTGTGCAGGGGGCCAGGCAGGGGGCTGTCTCCCTTAGAGTGTCCCTGCCTGGTCCCCTACGTGGCCTGGCCCCCCTGTCCCCATCCCTGGCCCAAGGCCACCCCTTCCCTCATCCCAAGTCTGCTCACAAAGAGAAAGAGGTCGCTACTGGGGCTGTTCTGGAAATGGACGCCCCAGACCGAAGCCCAGGGCCATGGTGGGGTGGCCACCTGTCTCCACCCTACCACTGGTCCATCTCCAGCCCCCGGCCTCGCCACGCAGCTACTCGCAAGCAGAGTTCCAGCCACAGCCCCCCAGGGGGTTTCACTCAAGGAAATGCGGCCTAATGGGCGGCTCCAGGTGCCTCCCGGGGGCCTCGGGACAGAGCTGTAAGAGCACAGGGGCCACCGCGTGGCCAAGTCCACCCAAAGGGCCTGACCTGGCCCGGTCCCGCAGGCCCAGCCACAAATGCCTTGCGAGTCACACACCACGGACGGGCACGGCCCCCGTGTCCAGGGCGGCGCCGCCACTCAGACAGCTACCACCAGGCGTCCCAGGGTCCGGGAGGGGTGGGAATAAAGACCAGGCTGGAGGCGGCCGGCGGCCTCTCCCCGCGCGACCCATCCACAGAAACCCAGAAACAACCCCTGTGGGTGCGTGGGTATCTGTGACGTTATTTTACAAATGAATGAAGACAACAGAACACACAGGTGAAGAAACACGACAGACAAAGGCAGCCTCCGCGCCTGGGACTCGAGAGTGTCAACCACCAGGGATCTTGGTTAAACCACAGTTTTGGACCCTGAAGAGTATGAGAAACAAATCCAGCATCAAGGGCGGGAGACTCGGCGGCGACTCCCTGAGAACACGAGGCAGAACTGGGCCTGAACCGGGCCTGGAGCCCGTCCGGCGTGGTCCCAGCCCAGTACCCAGAGATATGACAAGAACTGGCATCTACCTGTACCTGCGAGGTCTGGTCCATCCCCGTCCCGGCCACTCTGCGGACACTGTGCCGGCCTCGGCTCCTGGGCGGTCCTGGGGCCCCTGGGCAGGCTCTCTGCTGCAGCGCCCGGCCGGGGCTCGGGCTCCCGAGCGGGAGGGTGGGCGGCTGTCGATGCCTCCAGAGGCGCGGAAGTGACCTGCAGGGAAAGGAGGGGGACACTGAGGCTTGGCCACATCTGCCGGAGAGGACACAAAGACGGGCCCACTGGCCACGGAGCCCTCCTTCCCCCCACCGCGGCCTGGCCTTTGTGGTCAGGGACTCAGATGGGCTGGCTCTGGAGAGCCCAGAGCAGGTCCCCAGCAAAGCCAGCACCAGTGTCTTCCTCGCCCAACAGGCCCTGCCAGGGGACACCAGGCTGGACCCTGCACGCTGGGGTCCCACCCGCATGGCCCCATGGCCTGACAGTCCAAAACTGGAGCTGCCCAAGCCCCCCCCCAGGGCGGCTGGCCGGCCCTGGACAAGGCCTAGAGGACGTAAGAGGAAGCTGGAGGGTGAGTCCAGAGTCCCAGCCTCATCCTGTCCCCTGGCCATGGCAGGGATGAGGTCTGTCCTGTGGTTCTTGCCCAGCCAGCCACGGGGGCCTGTCGCTCGGTTCAGGGAGCTGGGAAAACCGTGTGGTCGCTGTCTCGCCTGCGCCCCGCACGTCAGGTGTTGGTCCCACCCGAGTCCCCTGGGGAATGGTCTCTTCCGGATCACGAGGCCGGGAGCCTGGCTGGAGCTTCGACTCCGCTCGGACCCGCTGGGTGGCACAGGGCGCGTGCTCTCAGCTCGCCAGGCAACCACAGCCTCCTCGACTGTGAGTGACAGGACGGACAGTGGAGGGCTGCCAGCTTGGTTTCTGGGGTTCGTTCGGGAGAGCAGGTGGGGGTGTTTGTTCTACTTCCTGGGGGTGACCAACTTAGCCTCCTAACGCAGATCTTTCCACATGTTTCCAGGCCCGTGCATCGAGGGGCCCATGGGCAGCACAGGTGAGCTGAGGCCCCTGGGACCTGGAAGGGGCCCAGCGCTCCCTCCACCGGGGAGCTGCCACCCAGCGGGAGGCCGGCAAGAGTGCGGTCCCCACACGGTGCCCGGCACACAGTAGGTGCTCACTGAACGCCAGCAGAACCTGATGCCCGCTCTCATGTGCCTGCAGCGGCAACACCACGCCCGGGCCACGCGCGGGGGACGCACGTCTGCCTGCTGGTGAGTGGCAGGGAGGCAAAGTTTGCTGATGGCTGCAGCCGAGCTCTCTCCCGAGCAGGGCCGGGAAGAGGAGAGGAGGACCGAGGACCGCGGCTGCAGGGGAGGGCGAGACGCCACGGCGTTGCTTTCCACGCCCCGGGAGCAATCGGGCCCAGGCACGAAGCCAGGTAGGCGCAGGGAGAAGAGCCGCCTCCTCCCCCAGGGCGCGGGCAGGTGCGCGCGCGGGCAAGGGTGGTGGGCACGGCCAACGAGCACCTCCAGGGCTGGCCGCAGGCCCCGCCCCTGCTCAGGACACGCGGGTCTGTCCAGGATGGAGGGAGGAGGACACACATGGGCCAGCCCGGCCCTGCCTGACCGCGGCGGCCCGCACGGAAGCCCATCTACAGAGACGCTCTGCTCGACCCACCCCGATGGCGTTTCTCGCTCTGTGCTGCAAGCTGTGCGTCAGAGGCCGAAAAACGGTATTTTATGCCCCTTAATTCCCCGTAATAGCTCCGTGACGGCGAGCAAAGGACTCGAAACACCACGGGAGAGATGAGGCTTCCGGTCGGGGAGATGGGAGACGCCGAATGCAGAGTCCCCGACAGGAACCAGCCAAGGGTTAGGAAATGCGCGGCGGCGCCGGGCGTAATTGGGAAGTTGTTAGATATGGAATACACACAGCACCCAGCAAATGAGTAATCAGGGACTAATTAAGCACACGCCACACGGCAGATCACGCGGGAGAGGCTGGTGGCTGCCACATCTGTGACTGCAATTAGGGGTGCTCCGGCTGCTGCGGCGCTGCCGGCTGCGCGGGATGGCGGCGTCTCGGGCAAGCGTGCCGCAGCCGGGGCCGGGATCAGACCCCGCGCACCAGCCCCGTCCAGCCTGAAGGACAGCAGAAGCCCGAGTGGCCACGGGGTCGAGGACTCGAGAAAATTAACAAGATGGTTTTTTTGTCCCAGTCTTCAAGTCTGGCCAGGTGGTAACTCGCTGCAGCCGCCGAGGCCCCCTGGACAATTTGCAAAGTGTGAGCACAAAACCACGCCTCAGAGCTCTGCAGGTTCTGCCAGGGAGGGCAGGCCGCGGTAGAATCCACCAATTTTACCGACGGGGAAACTGAGGCTTAGAGGACAGAGAGTGGGCAGCGTCACCCAGCCTGGCTCCCCCTCCAGCAGGCACAGGGCTGTCTGGGGAAGGTGCAGGAGCCGTGTTCAAGTGGAGAATGGGGGCCAGATGCGTATGTGGCCACCAGGAGCAGAGTCCTGGGCCCCCTGCTTCCTCCTCCATAAAGCAGGTGTGAGGGTCAGAGGACAGGGCAGTGGGGAGACTCCAGCTTCAGGCAGGGAGCCCATAAGTACATTTGTTAAACAAAGAACAGAAGAAAGAGAGACCCCACCCCACCTACCACAAGGAGAAGCTTTCCTGGGACTTCCAGCCCCCAGACGCCGCGGTGCTGAAGAGCCTTTGGGTTCGGCTGGAACTGGGGGTTATCTCCAAACCCAGGGGCCGCCGCCTGTCCCCCGGGGTGGAATGGAAGGGTCCTGGGCCATGGTCCTAAAGCAGGAAGCTTCTGGCAAAAATGGCGTCAGTAACCACTGTGTCGGCGGCGCCTGCTGAGAGCGGGGCACCGACCCTGCCAGCCTCACTCAGCCCCAGGAGGCAGCGCTGTGGTGCCCCATTATACCGATGGGGTAACCGAGGCGTAGACACACAGAAACATTACTTGGCCTCACAGTGTCGGACGGGCCGAGGGAGGGATGTTTCTAAGAGCCTTATGGGAAAGCAGGAGTCCACGCTAACGGCACTCACAGCCTCAGGAGACACACCTGAGTCCACGCTAACGGCACTCACAGCCTCAGGAGACACACCTGAGTCCACGTTAACGGCACTCACAGCCTCAGGAGACACACCTGGGCCAGCAGGTGCGGCCAGAAGGGGTGGGGCCGAAGGGAGGCTGGGAGGACATTCAGGCAGCAGGAGCAGGCCAGAGGCAGGCATGGTCAGCACTCCTGCCGCTCTTGTGTCTGAAGGGAACATTCTAGAAGGCATGACCCTGGCCCCCTCCCCCAAGGGACGCCTCCCAAGGCCTGGGACAGGGCAGGGGGCTTCCACCCAGGAGTTCGCTGTTTCCTGAGGCGAGAGCGCCTCCTCCTGGCGTCAGGCTGTAGCAGCAAACGAAGCAGTTAAAATCCCTGTCCTCGAGGAGCGGACACTCTGGCTGGAGAGACACAGGCTCTGACGCGAACGTGAACAGACCCACACGCTCACGCCCGTTGGCGGGAACTGCCATGAAGACAATGGCAGGAGAACAGGACGGGGACAGTGGGGGGAGGAGAAGAGGACATTTGTGCGGTTGAAGGAAACGAGCACGCCAGCCATGGAGACACCGGGGAAGGGTGATCCAGGCAGAGGGAACGGCAAGCACAGTGGCCCTGAGGCAGGAGCATGTTTGCAAACTCTCTCCAAAGGCCGGAGAGTACCCGTGGCTTTGGGGACACAGGGTCTCTGTCAAACGCTACGCAAGCCTGCTGTCGTAGCACCAAAGCAGCCCGAGACGACACATCAATGAACACGTGTGGCTATTCCAATAAAGCTTTATTTATGGGCACTGAAACTTGAATTTCATGTAATTTTTACATGTGGTGAATTACTGCTCTTCCTTTGGTGTTTTTGCAACAATGACTTAAAAATGTAAAAACCACTCCCAGTTCATGGGTGGCCAGCTAGGGGCCCGCGTGCAGGCTGCAGTTCGCTGCTCCCTGTCCCAGAAGCCGCGGCACGGGAGGCCTGGGTGGCTGGAGGGGCGGGAGGTGGGGCATGGAGCAGAAAGTCCTGCGCAGAGCCAGTCTGGGCGGGGGTCTGTGGTAGGGGCCACGAGCCTCCACACAGGACGGGCAAGGCTGGGAGCAGAGGGACGGGCACAGGCCTGCGTCTGCCTGCGGGCAGCAGCGGGAAACGGGCGCCTTCTGCAACAGAGCATAGCGCCAGCGTGCCCCTCTCCACCCCTGGCTCATTCCTCCCCTCCCCTCTCGTCCCCTCCAGGCCCCTGCAGGGCACAGACTCAGATACCGCCTGGCCTGCTTCAAAGCCCAGCTCTGCCCTTCCAAGCTGTGTGTCCTCGGGCAAGTGGTTCTATCTCTCTGGGCCTTGGCTTCCCCATCTGTAAAATGGGGGTGGTGACAGCACCTGTAGTTCCACCTACTCGGGAGGCTGAGGCAGGAAGATCGCTTGAGCCCAGGAGTCTGAGGTTGCTGTGAGCTATGATGATGCCACAGCACTCTAGCCCTGGTGACAGAGCAAGACTGTCTCAAAAGAAAAAAAAAAAAGACAGACACATGCATGCCAGTCCCCCAGCATCCTTGTGATGGTACCTTGGACAGCCACGGCACCTCTCTCCTGCCCGCCCAACCCCTGACAGCCACTCGGCTGCTCTCCATTCTACAACGTGTCATTTCGAGCTCGTTGCGTAAACAGAATCGCACAGCACGTGGCCTTCTGCGGCTGGCTTTTCCCACTTGGCGCAGACTCCCTGGGGGTCTGTCTAGGCGGTTGAGTGGATCCAGAGTTCGGTTTTTTTCTTGCTGAGTAGTACTCCACCGTGTGGACGCGCCCTGGTTTGTTGAACTATTCGCTGAGTTGGTTTTTTTGTTTTTTGTTGTTTTTTTTTTTTTTAAAGGCAGAGCCTTGCTCTGTCACCCTGGCTAGCGTGCGGTGGCACGATCACAGCTCACTGCAGCCTCGAACTCCTGGGCTCAAGCCATCCTCTCGCCTCAGCCTCCAGTAGTTGGGATGACAGGTGCACGACACCACCGTGCCCGGCTGATGTTTTTTTATTTTTCGTAGAGACAGAGTCTATGTTGCCCAGGCTGGTCTCGAACTCCTGAGATCAATCCATCCTCCTGCCTCGGCCTTCCAGAGTGCTGGGATTGAGACGTGACCCGCCGCGCCCAGCCTGATTTGGGTTTTCACAGGATGAAGCAGAGTCTTCCTCCCCAAGAAGCAGAGGGAAGCAGGTTCCCGGCTGCCCACCTCTGCACCCCACTCCTGGGCAGCACTGTCCTCCTCCCTTCTTCGGAACCCAGGCCCGGCTTTCCCTGCTGGCTCCCCCTTTGTGGCCTGCACCCCCCTCCACTCATGAATTGACGCCCAATTTCCTGGGCACCCATGGAACACACAGTGTCCCCCACCTGCCATCGCCTCTTCTGATGTCCCCAGCCGGGGAGGCCAAGTGGCTTATGAACAGCTAATCCTTCCAGCGTGTTCCCTATGCAGATATGGCTCAGAGACGTCTAGCAACCCTCGGACCATCACACAGCCAGAAGACAGACAGACACTCGCCTGGGTGGTCCTTCAGTTACGTGGAGACAGATTCCTTGTCATTGGTACCCTGAGGAGAGGGGGTTCATCCCGCAGATCCTACTAAAGGATTTGAGAGTGGGGGCTGGCGGGGGCCAGCCCGGGCCTGGGCTTCCACCACGGGGGCCTCGCCGCCGCGTGACACGCCGACCGTGGAAGGAGCAGGGCCGCCTCGCCCGGGGCAGTGAGTTTATCACGCGCTGACAGTGCATTAGCTAAGTGATCACTAGACTATTAATTTTTTCCCCCAGCCCTTGCCAGGGGTATTACAGTGAAAAATGGCAGTTTAACCGCAGGGAAATTCTTCAGGGTGACAAAAATAAAAATAGCTCTAATTGAAGTTGATAGAAATTATACCCTTTAAAAACACACGTCGGGATGCACTGCCTATAATGTGAGTTAACGCCGGGGCAGGGTTGCTGTCACGGAATCGTGGAACACGGTGACAGCCGCAGCAAACAGTCTCAGGGGGCGTCACATCTGGTTGGCAGCTCCGAGGTACCCGGGAGGTGGCAGTGACAGGACGCAGGGCTGGCCGCTGGGCCCTGCAAAAACAGTCTCACCTGCTCACCCACCTGTGCCTGCAGAGGGAGGGCAGGAGGGACGGCACGGTGTGACCCTCTGCGTCCCATTGCTGGGAGATCGAGGGTGTGTCCCAGGCACCCGTAGGCCCAGGGGCCGAGGCCATCGGACCACCAGCAGGCGAGGTTACGGCCCAACCCCGGCCGCTTCCGCGAGGCCCCGCTTCCTGAAGCCTGGCGCCAGTTTGAAACATTAAAAAAACATAAATAACAGACTTCCCAGAGAGCTCAGGAATAATCCGAATGTTCTGCGCACGTCAGTGAAGGGGCCTGCAGCAGGTGAGAAGGTTTCAGCGCGGTGGGTGCAAGAACAGTAACTACACCCGCAATAAAACAACAATCAGCACAGCTCTAGCAGCTGCTCCGTGCTCTGCCCGTTTTAAGTACTTTCCACATATTTTAATTCACTTAATCCTCGCGACGGCCTGTGCAGTAGACACCGTCATCATCGTCACCATTTTCCAGACGAGGAGATTCGTGCGGAGGCCCAGGGAGGCTGTGTGGCCGACCAAGACCCACGATCGGGGCAGAGCCAGGATCCGAGCCCACCCCGGCCGCCCTGCCGCCCGAGCCCGGCGCGCGGGACGAGTCCTTTCGCCTGCTGGCGCAGGAAGTGACTCCGTTTGTCCCCATGTAACTGGGAACACGCCACGTGCTACGGTATCGGGAGCTGGTCCTGAACACTCGCGAGCTGGTGTTTCAACGACTGTCCGATCTGTGTCCGCGCCGTCGTACGGAGACGGAGAAACTCGCCGAGCGCGCTCAGTCTGGGCTCAAAGCTAGGCCGGGATTGGGGGTGGGGCACAACACAAACCCGTGACTTAATTTTAAAGCACTTATCAGACCCCGGCCCTGTGCCAAGCTCCGTCCTGCGCACCGGGGACCCGGCGGTGGGCACGACAGGGAGAGTCGCGGCCTAGGTGACGCCGGCTCTGCGGGTTGGAGGAAGACAGGTGACAGCACGTCGCTCTCGCTGGGCCACAGGCAAAGAAGAAAGTCATCAAAAATGAAAATACACACATGGTCTCCCGGCGTAAAGACATAGTTCTAAGAATCCGACTGGCATAGGATTTTAAGACTTATTTTTTTGGGAAAAAAAAAGGAAATGAAAAGATTAGAAAGAATGCCTTCTCCCGCTCTCCCTTCGTCCAGGGAAGAAATCTAATAACGGCAGCAGCGCGAGCAGACGGCAATTTCAGCGCCTTCTGGCCGCCGCCCTCCCCGAGAAGATCTTAGGGGAATAACTGACTGACGGGAGCCCTGGCTGAGGTGGGAAGGGGGGAGGGAAACGCGGGGAATAAAAGGCAGAAGGTTCTAGAAAGGGCACAGCACGCAGGCTAATGCCGGGGTTGGTCGGCATTGCCAGCCGCTTGTTCGGAGAAATCGTGGCAGGGGCAGAGCTCAGGGTGCGGCGCAGGCGATCGTGGCCTCTCGCGAGAGGAGGACCTCGTCCCCCGCTGTAAGTTTCGGGTCAGCTGACTTGGCGGCGATACCCAGGGAGACTCTAGGACAAGTCACTGGGGGGAAATCAATTTGCAATCACGTAAAATCGCACAAGAATCACCACGCGGTGACGGGGCCTGGCTGCGCGCGGGGAAGTGTCGCCGGGCCCAGCTAACTGCCACCCGTGTGCCAGGGACGTCCTGGAGGGCAGGCTTGGCGGGACAGGCTGAAAGTCCGCCCACGACGGCCGCCAGGGCACACGCCCAGCTGTGACTCCACCAGAACACCTGCCCCAACGCTGAAACCGACCGGCCTGCCACGCGCCGGGCCGAGAGCTGCACGCAGGGGCATCGGCTCGTCGCATTCTCAAGCACCAACAGCAACAACGAGGCTGATAGCAGCTCCGTCGGTTAAAGCCTGCCTCGCCGCACGCACCGGCTCCTCCACTGTGGGCTGTGTGGCCACGGGGAAGTTACTAAACCTCTCTGGGCTCCGGATCCCTCATCTGTAAAACGGTCATTTGACAGCAGCTGACTCATAAGGGAGGAAAAGGGACCCAAGATACGTATGCTTAGAACACCGCCTGGCCTTTAGGAGCTGTCCCATAAAACCAGATAAAGTTATTTCCTTTGACGGCAACCCCTTAAGATAATAATTATCATTATTTTTGAGACAGGGTCCTGCTCTGTCACCTAGGCTGGAGTTCAGTGGTGCAATCACAGCTCCCTGTAGCCCCGAACTCCTGGGCTCAAGTGATCCTCCTGCTGAGCCCCCCGAGTGGCTGAGGCCACAGGTGCCCGGCTAAATTTTCAAGTTTTTTGTAGAGATGGGGTCTTGCTGTGCTGCTCAGGCTGGTCTCAAACTCCTGGCCTCAAGCGATCCTCTTGCCTTGGCTTCCCAAAGTGTTGGGATTACAGGTGTGAGCCATGGCACCCAGCCAAGATAATTATTTAATATCATTTAAACTATTTAGCCACACTATGTCCAGCCACTGTTCAAACATTTTACAAATCTTAACTTGCTTGATCCTCCAAATGCGCCTGCGCGGTGGGTTCTGTTACTATGCACCCATTTTGTGGAGGGGGAGACTGAGGCCTGGGGCGGGGGTACAGCAGCTGCCTCAGGTCACACGGCCTGCTCTGCGTGCAGACACTGCCATCAGTATGTGCTGGTAACTTCCAGGCAGAACTGCCCCTCAGAAAAGCCCAGAAAGTTGGCAGGGTGCTCAGGGAGGTTCAGCAAGTTCACACACCGAGAGGTGAAGGCAAGATACGGACGAAGCCACGTCAGGGACAGCGAGGGGCAAACGTCTGAGGACGCGAGAGGAGGACGACGTGAGCCTCACGTGGGGAGGGGAGACCCATGGGCAGCCGTAGCCGTGCCACCTCCTGCCAGGCCTGTCCTCCAGAGGGGCCGAGACACTGGTGAGCCCACCCCTAGGCACAAAGGGTGGCACGAGCTTTGACGAGCAGGCTGAGTGTCCCCAGGTGTGAGGCCCCGTGTGACACGGCTGCAGTGGCCGGCTAAGAAGAGAAGGGAACAGGCACGAGCCTCTGTACTCTGTCCCCAGACTCTCAAATGCTGGGGCAGACCTGCGGTGTGTGTGTGCGTGTGTGAGTGTGCATGCATGTGCTCTGTGAATGTGTGTTTGGATATACACACTTGTGTGTTCGTGTCTGTGTGTGTGCACATATATGTGTGTGCATGTGAGTGCCTGTGTCTATGAGCACGCACGTATATGCCAACATGCACATTTGTGTTGGGCGTGTGTGTGCCTTGTGTGTGAGCATGCATGTGTGCACATAAGAATTATGTGGGCATGTGTGTGTGCACATGCTTACACGTGTGAGTGCATGTTGGGTTGTTCAGTGGCTCACAGCCCGCCAGGTTGGAGAAGGCTGGGCCATAGTCCCACCTGACCCACTGAGGCTGGGGGTGGTCTGACTCTGCCCCTGAGCTGTCCCTCCCACAGTGAATTCCACTTGTGGCATCTCGGAAGCTCTGTCTGCAAAGGCTGATGCTTGGGCTGGGAACTCCTTGAGCAATCCCTTGCCCACCCCTGGCTCAGTGCCCAGCTTAATAACCGTTTGTTGAATGAATAATCGAAGGAAGGAACAAAGCCTCAAAAATCCAGCAGCCAATCCCCACACACCGCTGGAGTGGCTCACGTCAGGAGAAGGGAAAGGAAACGTATTAAAAGCAATGAAGCTTGACGCTGCCAGACCACCCCCTGGTGACCCTGGGGTCGTGCACAAGTCCTCACCAAGGCTGGAGCGCAGCCCGGGGGCTTCTAGGAGGACCCCAGCCTGCACCCAGGGCACAGGCAGCCCCCACGCCCTGTTTTGTCATGGCTTGGAGACCTGGAGGTCCCAGGAAGGCCTGGGTCCCACCTGGTCCAGGGCACGTGAGTCCCACCGGGCTCTGTCCTCCTGTGCAGCCCTGGGCGGGTGAGGCGGCCCCCAGCCCCTGGCTGCTGGAAGTGCACCCCTAGACCAGCTGGCCAGCACGCTGGGGGTTCTCATGGGACATGCGAAGTAGCAGGGACACTGCACACAAATATTTACTGGCTGAGACCTGAGGGCATCACACCTGTTCCCAGCTGCTCGGAGGCCTCGGTTCAGACTCTAACACCAGCAGGGCTGCCTCGTTCCCTCCCTTTCCCCTTCCTTTATTGCCGCTGGGGTAGGGCGGGAGGAGCCGGCACCGCCCCTGTACGTGTGGCCTACCCCAGCCCCTTCCCCTGTCCAGGGCTAGGTCCCCTCACCCCAGAAACAGACGCCCCAACCCCTCCAGGGAGCCGTGCGGCACGGCCTCCACCTCGGGCGCAGGAAGGGCCAGGCCGGGCCTGCCAAGGTGCCTGCTCCTCGCTAATTACTCATGCCTGCCGGATCAAAGGTCTGGTTTATTACAAAGCGGGTTGAACCGTCTGCTTGCCTGGGAAGCAGCGCTACAACGGGCAGCCCTCTGCCCCAGGATGGCTCAAGCCCTCACCGGCGCCACCCCGGTGCTGGCAGCCAGCCTGGGCCGCCAAGGACACCGGGCTAACTGCTGGAGGGTGGCTCACCCGCACGGCCCCGGGCAGGGCGGGAATGGTCTGGGCTTTGCAGGGAGGGAGAGGCGGCTTCCCTCCGCCCTCCTAGGCTCCTGGGCTGGGCTTCCAATGAAATCAGCATAAGGCGGATTAACAGGAGAAACCCCGGGGTTGATGACATGCCTCTGGGTGGAGCCCCACCACGCACAGGACGTGGAGAAGTGGGGGGCGGCTTCGCTTGTCCAGCACCGTGGGCCACAGAAGCACCAGGGGCCTGCGGGGGTCTGGAGGGAGTGGGGAGTGTCAGGGAGTCAGGGCTGCCTTGTTCTGCACACAGAGTCCGCCGCGTGGAACCGCTGCCCCTTCCAGACCCACACACCTCGCTAATGTCGATTTCCTTTACGGACGTAAATCGTCTTGACAAAACGACAGCTTTTCAGAGCCACTCCTGGGCCTGCAGCCCCTCAGCACACCCAGCCCGAAATACGCCAAAGAAGCGTATTTGGGGTGGCACGTTGCGGTCTCCTGCAGCCATATTTTGGGGCGGCGTGTCCTGAGCCCCGGCATTTGGGGGGAGACAGCGGCTTTGCTCCACGGGTCACGCAGCCCTACTCAGGGGTTCCACACGGGTGGCCCGCCCCCTGCAGAGCACCCCCGAAGGCCAAGAAGGCCAACATGCGGGCGCGGCACCTCAGAGTCCCCCCTCTGGCTGGGACGCAGGCGCGAGATTTGTCCTTGGAAGCTCAGCCTTTGGGGACGAGCAGAAGCTGGAGAGTCAGAGACAGGAGAAGGGGCCCAGAGAAGGTGCTGGAAGCGGAGATCTCGGGCGCAGGAAGGACGGTGACGGTGGCGGGGGTTTTGGCAACAGGGCAGTGACAGCAGCAACCCGGATTCGGCTTCCCCGCCCCCCAGGCCCTGCTCCAAAGTCACCTCCAGCAATGCTGCAGGTGTGGGTCACTTTCCCGATGATGAAACCCAGGCCAGCAAGGCCCGGAATCCACCTCCTGACGCGGCCACGCTTAACCTGTTGGCAACAGGGAGCCAAGGAGGGGCGTAGGGGAGAGGCATGCCACCGTGGCATCCTGCGTGGGGCGGGGAGGGGCCGTGGGGACTGAGAAAGCAACCTAGTCAGAGACGGGAAAAGCCCAAGCAAGGGACGAGGCGCGACCGGGGAGTGGCCCAAGGAGGAGCTGGGTCTCAGGACGGCAGAGGCCCAGCGTCCAGGCCCAGGGGAGCGACGGTCTTGACCCCAGGCTAATGGGGACACTGTGGTTATCACAGCTGCGGGTGCCACTGGCATCCAGCGCGGAGGCCAAGGGCGCAGCCCCTCCCGCCAAGGCAGGATCCAACCCCAAATGTCAATAGCACCAGCGGGCGAACCCGGGGCAGGTGAGTCACACAGAGGTGACTCAGGTGTACACGCCCCGTTCATCTTGAGGACCCAGGGCCTGACGAGCTCATTAGACGTCTCAGGCCCTGCACCTCAGGCTTCCTGGAGCCACAGCAAGCAGCCTCTGCAGAGCCACAAAGATGGGAGGCTGAGCTCAGAGAGGTTAGGTGCCTTCCCTAAGGCAACACAGCAGGGCATGAACTCTCTAACTCCCAGCTGGATGGTTTGGATTAAATCTTGCCCCAGAGCCAGGCTCTGAAATGTGAGCCACCCACGGCTCCAATTGCCTCAAACTAAGCAGTGAGACAAGCATAATTCCCGCACACGCAGGCTTCCAGAAACTGCTCAGACTTCCAGGCATGGGGCAGAGACCGGAGGAGGGAGATGTGGAGAGAGAGGGGAGATGGGTCCCCAGGCCCCCGGGGCTCACACTTGGCCACTAGTATTTGCCAAGGAGGGGCGGAGGGGGGGGGCTCAGAGAGGGCGCAGAATTTGGGATCCAGGCAGATGTCACTGAAACATTTAATTACGAAGTATTTTAAACACACAGAAAATAACGGGGCAAGCACTGGGGCCCACCTCCTGCCATCTGCACCCCCCCGGATGCGGCAGAGACAGGCCCGCAGCACAGCTAGTGGCCGCCCGGCAAGGTGCCCGCGGCGTGGGGCTGCCTCTGCTTCCCGTGCCGCTGCGCACGCGACCACGGGCCCCGTGGCCGTAGGCCGCACGGACACACTCTCTCTCGGTTCTGGAAATCAGAACCGAACCCGGGTCTGGCCGGATGGAAATCTAGGTGCCAGCAGGGCTGGCTCTGAAGCCCCAGCTTCTAGAGGCCACCCTCATTCCTGGGCTGGGTCCCCTCCCTCTGTCCCTCCTGCCCCTGGATGTCATCACGGGCCCCACTTCCTCTCCTGCAGGCCACCTT
>NW_012153075.1:9438-24914 GCF_000956105.1 Propithecus coquereli | reverse complement strand
GACAGGTGCACGACACCACCGTGCCCGGCTGATGTTTTTTTATTTTTCGTAGAGACAGAGTCTATGTTGCCCAGGCTGGTCTCGAACTCCTGAGATCAATCCATCCTCCTGCCTCGGCCTTCCAGAGTGCTGGGATTGAGACGTGACCCGCCGCGCCCAGCCTGATTTGGGTTTTCACAGGATGAAGCAGAGTCTTCCTCCCCAAGAAGCAGAGGGAAGCAGGTTCCCGGCTGCCCACCTCTGCACCCCACTCCTGGGCAGCACTGTCCTCCTCCCTTCTTCGGAACCCAGGCCCGGCTTTCCCTGCTGGCTCCCCCTTTGTGGCCTGCACCCCCCTCCACTCATGAATTGACGCCCAATTTCCTGGGCACCCATGGAACACACAGTGTCCCCCACCTGCCATCGCCTCTTCTGATGTCCCCAGCCGGGGAGGCCAAGTGGCTTATGAACAGCTAATCCTTCCAGCGTGTTCCCTATGCAGATATGGCTCAGAGACGTCTAGCAACCCTCGGACCATCACACAGCCAGAAGACAGACAGACACTCGCCTGGGTGGTCCTTCAGTTACGTGGAGACAGATTCCTTGTCATTGGTACCCTGAGGAGAGGGGGTTCATCCCGCAGATCCTACTAAAGGATTTGAGAGTGGGGGCTGGCGGGGGCCAGCCCGGGCCTGGGCTTCCACCACGGGGGCCTCGCCGCCGCGTGACACGCCGACCGTGGAAGGAGCAGGGCCGCCTCGCCCGGGGCAGTGAGTTTATCACGCGCTGACAGTGCATTAGCTAAGTGATCACTAGACTATTAATTTTTTCCCCCAGCCCTTGCCAGGGGTATTACAGTGAAAAATGGCAGTTTAACCGCAGGGAAATTCTTCAGGGTGACAAAAATAAAAATAGCTCTAATTGAAGTTGATAGAAATTATACCCTTTAAAAACACACGTCGGGATGCACTGCCTATAATGTGAGTTAACGCCGGGGCAGGGTTGCTGTCACGGAATCGTGGAACACGGTGACAGCCGCAGCAAACAGTCTCAGGGGGCGTCACATCTGGTTGGCAGCTCCGAGGTACCCGGGAGGTGGCAGTGACAGGACGCAGGGCTGGCCGCTGGGCCCTGCAAAAACAGTCTCACCTGCTCACCCACCTGTGCCTGCAGAGGGAGGGCAGGAGGGACGGCACGGTGTGACCCTCTGCGTCCCATTGCTGGGAGATCGAGGGTGTGTCCCAGGCACCCGTAGGCCCAGGGGCCGAGGCCATCGGACCACCAGCAGGCGAGGTTACGGCCCAACCCCGGCCGCTTCCGCGAGGCCCCGCTTCCTGAAGCCTGGCGCCAGTTTGAAACATTAAAAAAACATAAATAACAGACTTCCCAGAGAGCTCAGGAATAATCCGAATGTTCTGCGCACGTCAGTGAAGGGGCCTGCAGCAGGTGAGAAGGTTTCAGCGCGGTGGGTGCAAGAACAGTAACTACACCCGCAATAAAACAACAATCAGCACAGCTCTAGCAGCTGCTCCGTGCTCTGCCCGTTTTAAGTACTTTCCACATATTTTAATTCACTTAATCCTCGCGACGGCCTGTGCAGTAGACACCGTCATCATCGTCACCATTTTCCAGACGAGGAGATTCGTGCGGAGGCCCAGGGAGGCTGTGTGGCCGACCAAGACCCACGATCGGGGCAGAGCCAGGATCCGAGCCCACCCCGGCCGCCCTGCCGCCCGAGCCCGGCGCGCGGGACGAGTCCTTTCGCCTGCTGGCGCGCAACAAGTGACTGCGTTCGTCCCCGTGTAACTGGGAACACGCCACGTGCTACGGTATCGGGAGCTGGTCCTGAACACTCGCGAGCTGGTGTTTCAACGACTGTCCGATCTGTGTCCGCGCCGTCGTACGGAGACGGAGAAACTCGCCGAGCGCGCTCAGTCTGGGCTCAAAGCTGGGCCGGGATTGGGCGTGGGGCACAACACAAACCCGTGACTTAATTTTAAAGCACTTATCAGACCCCGGCCCTGTGCCAAGCTCCGTCCTGCGCACCGGGGACCCGGCGGTGGGCACGACAGGGAGAGTCGCGGCCTAGGTGACGCCGGCTCTGCGGGTTGGAGGAAGACAGGTGACAGCATGTCGCTCTCGCTGGGCCACAGGCAAAGAAGAAAGTCATCAAAAATGAAAATACACATAGTCTCCCGGCGTAAAGACACAGTTCTAAGAATCCGACTGGCATAGGATTTTAAGACTTATTTTTTTGGGAAAAAAAAAGGAAATGAAAAGATTAGAAAGAATGCCTTCTCCCGCTCTCCCTTCGTCCAGGGAAGAAATCTAATAACGCAGCAGCACGAGCAGCCGGCAATTTCAGCGCCTTCTGGCCGCCGCCCTCCCCGAGAAGATCTTAGGGGAATAACTGACTGACGGGAGCCCTGGCTGAGGTGGGAAGGGGGGAGGGAAACGCGGGGAATAAAAGGCAGAAGGTTCTAGAAAGGGCACAGCACGCAGGCTAATGCCGGGGTTGGTCGGCATTGCCAGCCGCTTGTTCGGAGAAATCGTGGCAGGGGCAGAGCTCAGGGTGCGGCGCAGGCGATCGTGGCCTCTCGCGAGAGGAGGACCTCGTCCCCTGGTTTTAGTTTTGGGTTCGGTTGCTTTGGGGGGGTTCCCCGGGGGGCTTTTGGGCCAGTTCCTTGGGGGGAATTCATTTTGCATTCCGTTAAATTGGCCCAGGATTCCCCCGGGGTTGCGGGGCCTGGCTGCGCGCGGGGAAGTGTCGCCGGGCCCAGCTAACTGCCACCCGTGTGCCAGGGACGTCCTGGAGGGCAGGCTTGGCGGGACAGGCTGAAAGTCCGCCCACGACGGCCGCCAGGGCACACGCCCAGCTGTGACTCCACCAGAACACCTGCCCCAACGCTGAAACCGACCGGCCTGCCACGCGCCGGGCCGAGAGCTGCACGCAGGGGCATCGGCTCGTCGCATTCTCAAGCACCAACAGCAACAACGAGGCTGATAGCAGCTCCGTCGGTTAAAGCCTGCCTCGCCGCACGCACCGGCTCCTCCACTGTGGGCTGTGTGGCCACGGGGAAGTTACTAAACCTCTCTGGGCTCCGGATCCCTCATCTGTAAAACGGTCATTTGACAGCAGCTGACTCATAAGGGAGGAAAAGGGACCCAAGATACGTATGCTTAGAACACCGCCTGGCCTTTAGGAGCTGTCCCATAAAACCAGATAAAGTTATTTCCTTTGACGGCAACCCCTTAAGATAATAATTATCATTATTTTTGAGACAGGGTCCTGCTCTGTCACCTAGGCTGGAGTTCAGTGGTGCAATCACAGCTCCCTGTAGCCCCGAACTCCTGGGCTCAAGTGATCCTCCTGCTGAGCCCCCCGAGTGGCTGAGGCCACAGGTGCCCGGCTAAATTTTCAAGTTTTTTGTAGAGATGGGGTCTTGCTGTGCTGCTCAGGCTGGTCTCAAACTCCTGGCCTCAAGCGATCCTCTTGCCTTGGCTTCCCAAAGTGTTGGGATTACAGGTGTGAGCCATGGCACCCAGCCAAGATAATTATTTAATATCATTTAAACTATTTAGCCACACTATGTCCAGCCACTGTTCAAACATTTTACAAATCTTAACTTGCTTGATCCTCCAAATGCGCCTGCGCGGTGGGTTCTGTTACTATGCACCCATTTTGTGGAGGGGGAGACTGAGGCCTGGGGCGGGGGTACAGCAGCTGCCTCAGGTCACACGGCCTGCTCTGCGTGCAGACACTGCCATCAGTATGTGCTGGTAACTTCCAGGCAGAACTGCCCCTCAGAAAAGCCCAGAAAGTTGGCAGGGTGCTCAGGGAGGTTCAGCAAGTTCACACACCGAGAGGTGAAGGCAAGATACGGACGAAGCCACGTCAGGGACAGCGAGGGGCAAACGTCTGAGGACGCGAGAGGAGGACGACGTGAGCCTCACGTGGGGAGGGGAGACCCATGGGCAGCCGTAGCCGTGCCACCTCCTGCCAGGCCTGTCCTCCAGAGGGGCCGAGACACTGGTGAGCCCACCCCTAGGCACAAAGGGTGGCACGAGCTTTGACGAGCAGGCTGAGTGTCCCCAGGTGTGAGGCCCCGTGTGACACGGCTGCAGTGGCCGGCTAAGAAGAGAAGGGAACAGGCACGAGCCTCTGTACTCTGTCCCCAGACTCTCAAATGCTGGGGCAGACCTGCGGTGTGTGTGTGCGTGTGTGAGTGTGCATGCATGTGCTCTGTGAATGTGTGTTTGGATATACACACTTGTGTGTTCGTGTCTGTGTGTGTGCACATATATGTGTGTGCATGTGAGTGCCTGTGTCTATGAGCACGCACGTATATGCCAACATGCACATTTGTGTTGGGCGTGTGTGTGCCTTGTGTGTGAGCATGCATGTGTGCACATAAGAATTATGTGGGCATGTGTGTGTGCACATGCTTACACGTGTGAGTGCATGTTGGGTTGTTCAGTGGCTCACAGCCCGCCAGGTTGGAGAAGGCTGGGCCATAGTCCCACCTGACCCACTGAGGCTGGGGGTGGTCTGACTCTGCCCCTGAGCTGTCCCTCCCACAGTGAATTCCACTTGTGGCATCTCGGAAGCTCTGTCTGCAAAGGCTGATGCTTGGGCTGGGAACTCCTTGAGCAATCCCTTGCCCACCCCTGGCTCAGTGCCCAGCTTAATAACCGTTTGTTGAATGAATAATCGAAGGAAGGAACAAAGCCTCAAAAATCCAGCAGCCAATCCCCACACACCGCTGGAGTGGCTCACGTCAGGAGAAGGGAAAGGAAACGTATTAAAAGCAATGAAGCTTGACGCTGCCAGACCACCCCCTGGTGACCCTGGGGTCGTGCACAAGTCCTCACCAAGGCTGGAGCGCAGCCCGGGGGCTTCTAGGAGGACCCCAGCCTGCACCCAGGGCACAGGCAGCCCCCACGCCCTGTTTTGTCATGGCTTGGAGACCTGGAGGTCCCAGGAAGGCCTGGGTCCCACCTGGTCCAGGGCACGTGAGTCCCACCGGGCTCTGTCCTCCTGTGCAGCCCTGGGCGGGTGAGGCGGCCCCCAGCCCCTGGCTGCTGGAAGTGCACCCCTAGACCAGCTGGCCAGCACGCTGGGGGTTCTCATGGGACATGCGAAGTAGCAGGGACACTGCACACAAATATTTACTGGCTGAGACCTGAGGGCATCACACCTGTTCCCAGCTGCTCGGAGGCCTCGGTTCAGACTCTAACACCAGCAGGGCTGCCTCGTTCCCTCCCTTTCCCCTTCCTTTATTGCCGCTGGGGTAGGGCGGGAGGAGCCGGCACCGCCCCTGTACGTGTGGCCTACCCCAGCCCCTTCCCCTGTCCAGGGCTAGGTCCCCTCACCCCAGAAACAGACGCCCCAACCCCTCCAGGGAGCCGTGCGGCACGGCCTCCACCTCGGGCGCAGGAAGGGCCAGGCCGGGCCTGCCAAGGTGCCTGCTCCTCGCTAATTACTCATGCCTGCCGGATCAAAGGTCTGGTTTATTACAAAGCGGGTTGAACCGTCTGCTTGCCTGGGAAGCAGCGCTACAACGGGCAGCCCTCTGCCCCAGGATGGCTCAAGCCCTCACCGGCGCCACCCCGGTGCTGGCAGCCAGCCTGGGCCGCCAAGGACACCGGGCTAACTGCTGGAGGGTGGCTCACCCGCACGGCCCCGGGCAGGGCGGGAATGGTCTGGGCTTTGCAGGGAGGGAGAGGCGGCTTCCCTCCGCCCTCCTAGGCTCCTGGGCTGGGCTTCCAATGAAATCAGCATAAGGCGGATTAACAGGAGAAACCCCGGGGTTGATGACATGCCTCTGGGTGGAGCCCCACCACGCACAGGACGTGGAGAAGTGGGGGGCGGCTTCGCTTGTCCAGCACCGTGGGCCACAGAAGCACCAGGGGCCTGCGGGGGTCTGGAGGGAGTGGGGAGTGTCAGGGAGTCAGGGCTGCCTTGTTCTGCACACAGAGTCCGCCGCGTGGAACCGCTGCCCCTTCCAGACCCACACACCTCGCTAATGTCGATTTCCTTTACGGACGTAAATCGTCTTGACAAAACGACAGCTTTTCAGAGCCACTCCTGGGCCTGCAGCCCCTCAGCACACCCAGCCCGAAATACGCCAAAGAAGCGTATTTGGGGTGGCACGCTGCGGTCTCCTGCAGCCATATTTTGGGGCGGCGTGTCCTGAGCCCCGGCATTTGGGGGGAGACAGCGGCTTTGCTCCACGGGTCATGCAGCCCTACTCGGGGGGTTCCACGTGGGTGGCCCGGCTTTGCTCCACGGGTCATGCAGCCCTACTCGGGGGGTTCCACGTGGGTGGCCCGCCCCCTGCAGAGCACCCCCGAAGGCCAACGTGCGGGCGCAGCACCTCGGAGTCCCCCCTCTGGCTGGGACGCCGGCGCGAGATTTGTCCTTGGAAGCTCAGCCTTTGGGGACGAGCAGAAGCTGGAGAGTCAGAGACAGGAGAAGGGGCCCAGAGAAGGTGCTGGAAGCGGAGATCTCGGGCGCAGGAAGGACGGTGACGGTGGCGGGGGTTTTGGCAACAGGGCAGTGACAGCAGCAACCCGGATTCGGCTTCCCCGCCCCCCAGGCCCTGCTCCAAAGTCACCTCCAGCAATGCTGCAGGTGTGGGTCACTTTCCCGATGATGAAACCCAGGCCAGCAAGGCCCGGAATCCACCTCCTGACGCGGCCACGCTTAACCTGTTGGCAACAGGGAGCCAAGGAGGGGCGTAGGGGAGAGGCATGCCACCGTGGCATCCTGCGTGGGGCGGGGAGGGGCCGTGGGGACTGAGAAAGCAACCTAGTCAGAGACGGGAAAAGCCCAAGCAAGGGACGAGGCGCGACCGGGGAGTGGCCCAAGGAGGAGCTGGGTCTCAGGACGGCAGAGGCCCAGCGTCCAGGCCCAGGGGAGCGACGGTCTTGACCCCAGGCTAATGGGGACACTGTGGTTATCACAGCTGCGGGTGCCACTGGCATCCAGCGCGGAGGCCAAGGGCGCAGCCCCTCCCGCCAAGGCAGGATCCAACCCCAAATGTCAATAGCACCAGCGGGCGAACCCGGGGCAGGTGAGTCACACAGAGGTGACTCAGGTGTACACGCCCCGTTCATCTTGAGGACCCAGGGCCTGACGAGCTCATTAGACGTCTCAGGCCCTGCACCTCAGGCTTCCTGGAGCCACAGCAAGCAGCCTCTGCAGAGCCACAAAGATGGGAGGCTGAGCTCAGAGAGGTTAGGTGCCTTCCCTAAGGCAACACAGCAGGGCATGAACTCTCTAACTCCCAGCTGGATGGTTTGGATTAAATCTTGCCCCAGAGCCAGGCTCTGAAATGTGAGCCACCCACGGCTCCAATTGCCTCAAACTAAGCAGTGAGACAAGCATAATTCCCGCACACGCAGGCTTCCAGAAACTGCTCAGACTTCCAGGCATGGGGCAGAGACCGGAGGAGGGAGATGTGGAGAGAGAGGGGAGATGGGTCCCCAGGCCCCCGGGGCTCACACTTGGCCACTAGTATTTGCCAAGGAGGGGCGGAGGGGGGGGGCTCAGAGAGGGCGCAGAATTTGGGATCCAGGCAGATGTCACTGAAACATTTAATTACGAAGTATTTTAAACACACAGAAAATAACGGGGCAAGCACTGGGGCCCACCTCCTGCCATCTGCACCCCCCCGGATGCGGCAGAGACAGGCCCGCAGCACAGCCAGTGGCCGCCCGGCAAGGTGCCCGCGGCGTGGGGCTGCCTCTGCTTCCCGTGCAGCTGCGCACGCGACCACGGGCCCCGTGGCCGTAGGCCGCACGGACACACTCTCTCTCGGTTCTGGAAATCAGAACCGAACCCGGGTCTGGCCGGACGGAAATCTAGGTGCCAGCAGGGCTGGCTCTGAAGCCCCAGCTTCTAGAGGCCACCCTCATTCCTGGGCTGGGTCCCCTCCCTCTGTCCCTCCTGCCCCTGGATGTCATCACGGGCCCCACTTCCTCTCCTGCAGGCCACCTTCCCCCTCCCTCTCGGAGGCACAGCCAGGAGGATGATGGGGATCCCCTCCCCCCCATCTCAAAGTCCCTCTGCCCCGAGGGGACACATTCGCAGGTCCTGGGATCAGGACGTGAACACCTGGGGGGCCATCGCTCAGCCTAGAGCAGCCATTATTTCCCGCTGGGGCTGGCTGTCATCTGGAAGAACAAGTTTGGCCTCCGGCCCCCCAGGGAGAGAGGAGCGCAGGGGGGGCATTTGCTGGAGGGGAAAATAAAGGAGCAGGCAGAGCAGGCCCGCCCAGCAGAGCCCCTGGGAAGAGGGGTCTCCCACCTGCCTCCCCCAGCCCCCTGCCCAAGCCCTGTCCCCTCCTGCCCTCAGCCCTCCCCGCCACCCCGTCCCCAGCCCTTCTTCCCAGGCAGTCCCCGGAGTTACTGTTTTAATGAGTTCCTTGCCCTCTAATTAGCAGGTGCGGCTTTGAAAGGAAGCGCCTGGTGTTTACCTTGCGCGGAGCCTTTAATAACCGAGCCCAAGGAAGGCGGGCTGGCTCCCGCCTGATCCCCCTCGGAATGGCGGCGCTTAATGAGCCTTGGCACCAGCCCACCCTCCCCTGCCCTCTCCCTGCGCCCTGGGGGCTCGTTGCCGAGCGCAGGAGACGCCCAGCGGAGACCCAGGCTTGGGGCCAGTGCGTGTCCTCCTGCAGGCCGCTCTGCGCCCCCTAAGCCAGCGGGGCACCCGGCTAACATCTTTCCAGCACACCCCCGGAGCTCGGGCTGCTCTGTGTAGGCTGTACCTCAGTGGCCGACACTCTCACACCGACCTCAGGTCCCCCAGCAGAGCCGAGGCCCGTAGAGACAGCACTCGGTGCTTGGGGGGCGCCATCTCCATCAATTTCACACAACACCCCGAGGCAGGCAGCATCACTACCCATTTTACAGATGAGAAAACTGAGGTGCGGGAAAGCGCAGGCCCGTGCTAGCTACTAAAGGGTGGCGCCGGGTTTCCAACAAGGCTGGGGCGGTTGCCAAGGCTGCAGCTCTCCCTGCAGAGCCCAGGGAGCTGGGGGAAGGGACAGGGGCCGAGGGCAGAGGTCAAATGTTAAAACAGTGGTGTGTGTGGGTCTGTGGGTCTCTGGTGTGAGCCTGTGCCTGCCCGCGCCCAGATGTGTGTGGCTCTGTGCGGCGGGGGGGTGTGGCCCTAGAGCGGGCCTTCTTTTCTTCCGGCCTTGCCGGGGCGGGGGGCCCCGGGGTTGGGGCGGGGGGTTTTGGTTGTTTTCTTGTTTCCCCTTCCGGCCGTTCACTTGCGGGGGGCCCGGTTGGGGCGGTTCCCCTTCCTTCCGGGGGCTTGGTTAATTCCTTGGGGGGTTGGGGCCCCGAGGGCCCCCCCGGGGGGGGCGGTCTCGGCTGGGGGAGGGACCCAGGCCCATTGTCTTTCTCTCCTTCGCCCCCCACGGCAGACCCTGCAGGGCCCACCAATGGACTTGCACTCCGAGTAGGAATATTCTAGAACATGTTTTTTTTTCCTTTTAAATAAACGGGTCTGTCTCTAGGTTGCTGGGGCCGCAGAGCCCCTCCCACCCATTTTGTGCTGCCGTTGAATAGCCCGCGCTCTGCCCGCGCTTGAAAGGCGGGAGTGTTGGGGCGGGAGAGGGTCCTCCGCGGGCTGCCTTTGTTGGAAACGGCTCCCTCCGGCCCCCGCTGGGCCTTTCTGTGCGCAGCGGGCTCTTCCGGCAGCCCCAGCCTGGAGGAGGTGGCTGGGGAGGCTGAGCCCCTCAGGCCCCCCATCCCATCCCTCCAGGCCCTGTCTGCGGGGTCCCCTGGGCCACCTGGGCGGGACGCATGCCTCTCTGGGGGCTCGGTTTGGAAGAGGAGAGGAAACGTGGCTGCCCCTCCGGCCACACAAGCGGTGCACTGCCCTGCGTTCTGCCCCGACCCGGCAGGGTGAGCTACCCAGCCCCGGCCAGGCATGAGCAGCCAAGCATTTACTAGGCGCTTACTGCATGCACTGCTGCGAGGTCCTCCCCGGAAGGAGAGTCCGCGAGGCTAAGTGGCCTTCTGAGACGTGATCTGGGGGTCCCCTAGACTCGGTTGTGGCCGGGGATCAGTGCCGGGCAATCGTGGGGCAGGGGCATGATGGGAAAGGTGGCGCAGCCCCTCGCGTCCAGGACCTTGGCATCAAGTAGGAAAGGCGACATCCTCCGAATAGTCCATCTGTGGCCTCAGGGGTTCGCTTTCCTCTCAGGAGCCCAGTTCTGCTCTGTGGCGGGGTCAGGCGACCTGTGCAAACCCATCCGGCCTGGACCGTCTGTGCGGCAAGGATAAGTGCAGACAAAACGCGTGCCCAATTACGTTTCCCAAAAACAGCCACGGCCGCATTTCCCACCCTGCACACTCTTCCAGAACCTTCCAGTTCTGTCCCCTTCCCTCGAGCCAGGGTAGGAGGAGAGCTCCGTGTCTGCCGCTGCTAAGAGGAGATGGCGGAAGTGCTCGTAAAAGGTGACGCAGCCTCGCTTGGCTCTTTCTCTTAGACACCGGTCTCGGGACCCAGCTCCACTGCCAGGAAGCCCAGGCTGCCCGTGGAAAGTACCTCGTGCAGAGGAACCAAGAGCCCAGAACCCACCTGCCAGTCCCGTGCTAAACGGCTGAGCCACCCTGGAAGTGGACGCCCCAGTCCCAGTCCCAGCCCCAGCGGGCGCCCTGGGGAGCAGAGACAGCCCTCCCTGCCCGGCCTTCTCCAAAACGCAGCCTGTGTGCAAGAACAGTGACTGTCGTTTTACCTCGCTAAGTTTGGGGTGGTTCGTCACACAGTAATAGATGCCCGGGAGAAAGGTTTCCAGGAACTGCGTCTTAAACTGATGGGGAACCACATCATTTAGCACAAATACTTGCTGACGACAGACTCTACCGTAGACACGAGCTAAAACCAGAAAGTCGGTGCTTCCTATGTCTCGGTGCTCTGTTTTTAGCACTCAACTCGTTTAATCCCAATGGCAATCATTCCCATTTTACAGATGAGGCTGCTGAGGCACAGAGACATTGATTAACTCTCTTACGGTCACACAGCCGGGAGTAGTAGAACGGAGACTCAAAGCAGGCTGGGGGCTCCAGGGTCCTCCCCTCCCCCCTTAGGCTTCAGCCCCCAACCCCGTTGGCTGTGGTGGGCCCGCGTCCAGGCAGGCGCTGATTCCAGGAAAATAAATTATTTCCAATAAAGGATTTTGTGAGAGTATCCACTACCAGGCCGATTTTCCACCCCTGTAAAATTTTTCATATAAATGTATTTTTAAAATTGACCTTAAAACATCCTTTATCAGATCATGGGACTCAACTTTTGGTTTGAAACCGTGATCGTGATGCTGTGAGAACTCGGAGGGGCAGACACGAGCCCCCAGAGGTCAAAAGCCGTCTGGTCTGGGACATAAACGCGGTGTGTGTCCAGGCCCCAAGCTCACCCTCTCTCGCCACTGACGATTTTTATTAAATACGAGATTGAGATATGATTTACGTACCATGAAAACCACCATTTACAAGTGTATCACTCAGTGGTTTCAGGACATTCACAATGTCGTGCGACTGTCGCCACTAACCCCAGGCCATTTCCATCACCCCAAAACAAAACCCCGCGCCCACTCGCAGTCACTCCCGCCCGGCCCCCGCGACTCGCGTCTGCCGTCTGCGGATTCCCCTGTTCCGGATGCTCCGTGCACGTGGCATCTCACGCTGCGTGGTCTGTCTCCGGCGTCTTTCACGCGGCATGTTTTCGAGGTTCGCCCGCGTCGCACCACGAGTCAGAACCCCGCACCCTTCAGGGCACAGCGACGCCCCGCCGTGTGGCTAGACCCCGTGCATCACCCGCCGACGGAGGCCTGGGTCGTTTCCACCTTTCGGCTATTGCGAGTAATGCCGCTGTGTGCACGCGTGAACACGTGTGTGCAAACTTTTTGTGGATATGTTTTCATTCTCTTAGGCACCTATAGAGGACGCGCTGGGTCACCGGGCAGCACCACGATTCATCACTTGGGGAGTGTAGCAGCCAGGCCGTCCTCCACGGTGCCTGCCCCCGTGACGTTCCCACTTCTCCACGTCCTCGCGGACGCTAGCCGCCTCGGCGGGGTGGGGCTCTCACGTGAGACAGGATCGGGACACAGAGGCAGTTCGCAGAAACTGCTCCCGGACTCAGGGCAGAGTTGGGGCCGAGGCCTTACTGCACTTGGAAGCTGTGTGGCCCTCGGCCAGATGACCAGCCTCTCTGTGCCATCTTATCGCACAAGGCAGAGGAGAGGCACGCACGAGGCAGACACGCGTGACCCAGCTCATCTGCCGCCCCGTGTTGGACAGTTACGGAGAACGCCCGCCCCCCGCCCGGCCCGGCCAGACTCGGGGTGGGGGCGGCACAGCGGGGCCGCCAGGGGCTGGCAGGTTCCCACGCAGACGCCTCGGATCGGGGCCCCCCCCACGACAGGCCCCACCTCACGCGCCTCCCTCAAGCTGCAAGGCCTTGCCACCCACGAGAGCCGGCCTCTCCCTCCCCAAATCCCCCATCTCTTGAGAAATCTCTCCTCCTCCTTGCAGAACTCTGCCCAACTCGCCAGCCTCCCCGGGATCCAACTCACGAGCTCTGGTCCGCCAGTGTCCTCCCACCGCTGACCCTTCACCCTTTCTAAGCGCGGCTGAAGTGGGCAGGGGATCCTTTCCCGTCACCCTATGGCCTCCGCCAACCATCGGAAGGTTCTAGAAACGCCAAGCCTTTGGCACGGGACGCTGTCTCCCGCTCTGAGACAGCACAGAAACACTCTGTCAAACCATGTGACCCAATTTTTGGTTTGAGGCTTGGCCCTTAGCGCTCCGGCCTACCTGAAGCTCAAGCCGTTGTCCAAGGTCCCACCTCCGCCGCCAACCACGAGTGCTCAGGAGCAACAAACAATGACGCCCTGTTCTGTCTTCCTTGTCAATGGCTATTTCGGGAGGTTGAGTGACAAAGTCGGAACGAGCGTGAGCTTTCGACTCGGACCGGCTGGGTCCGGTCCCGGCAGGATCACTCACTGGTCAGCAGTGACCCTGATGTCATCTCGGCCTCAGTTTCCTCACAAGGGATATTGATAACAGCTCCTCTCTTGCAGGGTCGTCGAGAGGGCTGGGACCGCGTCCCTAGAGCGCCACAGTCCGGTGCCTGGACCCGGCAGAGCCGAGGAAACCTTCGCTGCTGGCACGACCGACCGCAGTGCACACGGGCCCCCGGCCATGTCATGCTGCAGACTCCCATCTGATTAGGGTTATGTATTTATTTTTCTTTGCAGCGGCGTTTGGAAGTGCAAATAGTGTGGCCAGCTGCAATGTTTCCAGAAGCCTCAGGGAGTTCCCAGCCACGCTGGGTGGGCTGCTCTCCCCACGCCCTCACCCCCGGGGCTTTCGGGGTGCTGACCCATCAGGCACTATTGGGCCCACACTGGCCGCCAGGGATGGCAAAGCACAGTTTCCCGGAACGTGCACCATGTCACGCTGGGCTGGCCTCTGGCACCGGTGCTGTGCCGTGGGAGGCTCAGAAGGTCCACCCGATCCCAGCCCTTCTGACCTTCGAGTTGCTGGGTGCGGAGCCTGAGGCACCTTCCCACGCGGGCCCGGTGCCAGCCCCGAGCAGCAGCCACTGCCCAGGGAGGGAGGCGCCGTGGCCGGGCTCGGTGGGTGGGCGCCGGCCTGGCAGGCGGAGGCTGGCTTCTGGGTCTGGCTCTCCCCCAGCTGGCAGGGACCTTGGGCATGTCCCTAGCCCGTCTCCAAGCCTCAGTGTCCTCATCTGTAAACTGGAGCGTTAGTCTAGATCGACTACAGGTTCTATCGGCTACAGGCAGAATTCCTTCTCCCCAAACGTTCAAATAAGAACAAATATATAAACTAAATAAAAGCCAAACAGTTCAGGCAGAAGAGAGTGTGGAGCGGACACCTTCGTTCCCTCGCCCAGCCCGTCCCTTCCCCTTGCCGTGTGGCCTCTGAGGCCCTCTGCTGCGCACGTCCTCATTTTGAGGGCCTCTGGGCACCCCGTGAGCCTGCACACTCGAGCTACGTGAGCATCGTCCCGGCTGCAGATTCGTGGAGCACCTACCACGTGCCAGGAACTGCCCTAGGAGCTGGGGCTACGAGACAGACCAGGTCCCTATTCTTTCAGATGCCTAGAGGTGGCAGAGACTGAGAAATACATACTATACAGGGGACAAGTGGCATGAAGGAAACTGAGGCCAGGAGTGAAGGGCGTGTTATTTCTAGGAGGATCACGTGGGTAGAGTCCTAGAAGAGAGTGAGGAAGGGAGCTCTGAGTGCGGTCCAGACAGGAGAAACAGCGTGTTCAAAGGCCCTGGGGCACGAGCCTGCTCGGTGCTATGGAGGAACAGCAAGAAGACCAATGCTTCTGAGGCAGCCAAGCAGAGGAGGGAGAAAGGAATTGGGTGAGCCAGCAAAGGGGCCAAGTCACAATGGCAGGTCAGGTGTACTGGCTTGCTCAGTGTCTACTCAAAAGTTATATCCCCCAAAACCTCAGAATGTGACTTTGGAAACAGGGTCTCTGCAGATGTAGTTAGTTAAGATGCTGTCACACTGGATCAGGGTGGGCCCTAAATCCAACGAAACTGTCTTTATAAGGAGAGGGACAGAGACGGAGGGGAAGGCCAGGGAACTCAGCAGAGACGGGAGCAGAGCAGCCACAAGCCCAGGAACACCGGCAGCCCCCAGCAGCCGGGACAGGCAAGAAAGACCCTCCCCTGGGGCCTCCAGAGGGAGCACACCCTGCCCACACCTGGATTTTGGAACCCTGGCCTCCAGAACCCAGAGGGAACAAGCCACCCGTGTTCGGTAATTCGGTATAGCAGCGCAGGACACTCCACACCCAGGGCAGGACTTGGGTCTTCCCCGGGGGGGCACGGGCATGGCGCAATCTTACGCTTACACCACGCCGCCCATCCGTCGGCCCTGGCTCTGTGTGTTCTTGAATCCAACAGGGGTGAACTGACCGGCTCCCACGTGAGCCTCAGAGAGAAGAAAGAAAACCGCTCACAGCCTCGAGTGACAACACCGGCTGAGCCTCACATGTCTCAGGGGCCCCCTCGTTCTGTGGGGGGTGACCAGGGCCCTGCCGGCTGCAGCCCGGCCGCCCACGCTGCTCCCACCAGGTCCCCTCTGGAGGCCCCCCGGCCCTGGCCCGGGAGCAACAGCGCCGGGACTCACCGACCCCGCCCAGTTCTCCCTGTTGCGCATTTAACGTTCCCAGACGGGTTCTCCGCTGGAATCTGGAGCCTCTCATCACCCACCTGAGAACCTGTAATTTTTTTTTAAGGGCCACAACCCCAGGGGAGAAATGAGTCAGCCCCAGGCTCTGCCAGTCGTACGCCCAGAGACGGGTCAGGCTCGCCCACGGACTCAACGAGCACGTATTGAGCACCTTATATTTGCCAAGCACCGTGCTAGGTACTGCCACAAACAGCACTTCGGTTCAGCGCAACAATATTGTGCTAAATGTATACAGTTTGTGAAAC
>NW_012153075.1:0-8958 GCF_000956105.1 Propithecus coquereli | reverse complement strand
GGGTGAAATAACCCTGGGTCTGGCATTCAAGGCCCCTGTGGACGCTGTGTTCTGGGTAGAGCCGGAGCTCGCACGTCTGGGAAATGGTGGCACTGCCTGCCCGGGACCTCGAATAGCAACCAAAAACGCTCCAGTGGGATCTGCACGGGACCCTCCAGACAGCGAGCTCATTGGCCCAACCTTCGCCGCCCTGCCCACCGCAGCCCGGGTCGCACAGGAGGGTGGGGACAATGAAGGCCGGGCCGCCAGGGTGGACCAGGTGCAGGCGCCGGCTTCCCTCCTGCCCCGCTGGCCCGGCCACCCTGCCCGCTGCAGCCACATGGCGGCACGACTTGATCCGGCAGGTTCTGTTACGACTCCTGCTACCCTGTCCCGCCCAGGGCCCTGGCACCGATCCCAAGCCTTGGGTCACATGTCCATTTTTCCGGTATTGTCATCACGGATTTCCTGCGACTGGTGGTGTAAAGCTGGAATTTTAATTGGCTCCAAGACCCCCCAGGCATTCGCCTAAATGTCAGGAGAAACGAGGAGGGGAAGGGAGGACGTGAGCGGCATCTGATCGACCCCACTCCACCCTTCCGAGCTGCAGACGGCCCTCACCTTCCACGTGGGGACACCCAGACGTCGGTGACGCACGATCGTTAGCACCCAGGCCCCCTGGCCCTGCCTGGGTCCTTGGGACTCTGGCTGACGTACACACTGCACATCACCTGTGTTATCCAGGGGCCTTGTGGGGGATGCTGTGGCCGTTTAGAGGTGAGGACGTTAGGGTCCAAGGTCACTTGATGACAGCTTAGCATCAGGGGCCGAGCCAGCCTGGCCATCTCCCCGACCCCACGTCTCGCAGCACCAGCCTTGGGGGATCCCTTCGGGGGACGCTGAGAAGCCACATGCTCATCGGTGGCTGCCAGAGTCTGCCGCGGGGCTTGCGACGGCCGAGCCAACCCCACACCGCCAAAGCTGATCTGAATGGCGGCGCACACATGTGTGGGCCCTGGGACCGCCGCGGTCTGAGTGCCCTCACAGGTCACACTCTTACTCCCAGGAGGACACGCTACTGTCACCCCATGCTGAGCATGAGCAAACAGGCATAGAGTAAGTGAGTGACATCTTCCAAGGACAGCCAAACCCCAGAGAGATGCCCTTGTCTACAAAGGGTCCCCAGAGCCTCGCGGGACCCTGTGGTCCCTGCTTCCAAAGGGCTGGATCCATTTAAGGCGCTGGGGGGTGACCCACCCCATGGCTCCCTGGCCTCAGATCGGAGGGGGCTGCCCCACCACGGCGGGGCCCCTGTTCCTGCCCTGCTCAACCCTGGCCTGGCCCAGACCTGTGCCGATGCTGTTCTCCCTGCCTGGCTTGCCGACTCCACTCCTTCCCAGCTTTCTAGAACCTTCCCAGTTCTTCTGAGGCCCAATTCAGGCCCTATCTCCCCCAGGAACCCCAGCCCTAGGCTGACATCCAGAACACTCAACCGACACGACAGGGTCAATTATATTGTCTCTGTTGGGGTCTCCTAGACGCAGGCGGGACAAGGAGTTGAGGGCAAATCCTTTACCTGGGAGGGGTCCCTGGATATGCCCGCAGGGCAGAGGGGGTGAGCAGGGAAGGGCAGCCGATGCAGGGGGAGTCAATGCTCCCAGCACACGCTGGGGACTCGGAGGGGGGCTGGGGGCTTGTCCCTCCCCTCCTGGGGGCTGTTGGCAGGGGGCCGCTCCTGGGACATTCACGCCCAGCACTGCTGGCGCTGGCAGCGGGCAGCGGGGCACGCACGGCACGGCTGCTCCTGCGGGAACCGCCAACCCACAGACACCTGCAGCCCCCCCCAGAGGAGCTGCCAGACTTCACGGCTGCCGCCACGGGACGAAAGCCGAGACTCGTCCCCACGCAGTCCTCAGAGCCAGGCGCCGCACCTGCCCGGCACACAGTCGGGCGTGGTGAACACAAGACAGAGTGAGGACCTTTCCCCAGGACCAGGGAACAAACACAGCAGGCAGGGGTGGGGTCCCGGCTCGCCCACGGGGCCTGCCCACACCCACGGAGGCGGGCTCCCAACCGGGGCGCCGGGCACCCCTTCTGATGCTGACCGACTCCAGGGGCAGCTCCTGTGACGTTTAGACTCGGTAAAACCCTCCCCACGCCTCGCTGGGCTGCGGCCAGGCCGGGCAGGGTTTCCAGAGCCGGGGTTCAGCTCCCCGCGCCCCGTGGTCCTGATGAAGAGATGTCTGTCTGGGGGGCTGCTCCTGAGGAAACAGGCGACAGGGCGCGGCGCCATTGTGGATGGAGACTGCTCAGAAGCCCCGGGCGGGTCAGGACCGGGGAGTGATAGGTCAGAGGTCCCCGACCTCGATCTGCTGCAAAGATGGCTGGCTGTTTTGGCCTCTGCACAGAGGACACCCCCTGCCCCACAGGAGGCTGGTCTGGGAGGTCTGAGCACTGCCCTCCACTGCCCCCTCCTGGCCATACGGCCACGAGCTGCCCTGTCCCTTCACCTGTGAGCCTCCGCACCTCCTTCCAAGGGGAGGGACCCCAAATCCAAGCCTGTTAGAGAGCTCATTGCCCCGGAGAGAGGACGGCCCTGGACTAGGAGTCAGGAACTATGGGCTCCAGATATTCCGGTCCCATGTGGTGGCCGCGGGCCACTTGTGGCTAGGGGAGCCCTGGAGACGCACCCTGTGCAGATGGGATGTTGGAGGACACACTGGATTTTGAAGATTCGATATAAAGAAAATAATCTCTAACAATTCAATCTATTGGTGACATGTTGAAATAACGATGTTTTGGACACAACGGGTTAAAAAGAGAATACATTAAAATAAATTTCACCTGCTTTTCCTTTTTTAAAAAGTTGGCTACTGAGAAATTTAAAATGACATAGGTGCCTGGCACTTCTGGACGTGTTGCTTGAGAAGCTAATGGCTGCCGTGGAGTTTCCGGTAAGTCACCTGGCCCTTTGGAAAATAGAGGAGGCAGGCCGGCGCAGTGGCTCACGCCTGTAATCCTAGCGCTTTGGGACTCTGAAGTAGGGGGATTACTTGAGGCCAGGAGTTCAAGACCCCGTCTCTACAAAAAATAGAAAAATTAGCCGGGTGTCCTGGGATGCATTTGTAGTCCCAGCTACTCAGGAGGCTGAGGCAGGAGGATGGCTTGAGCCCAGGAGTTGGAGGTTGCAGTGAGCTGTGATGACGCCACTGCACTCCAGCCTGGGCAACAAAGCAAGACCCTGTCTCAAAAAAAAAGGGAAAACAGGAGTCAGGCCAGGGGGCCTCTGCTCTCAGTCGGGCTGGGGCACTGGGTGGTCCCGAGTCACGAGCAGCCAGAGCAAAGACTCAGGGACACAGGGACGCAGGGACACCAGAGCCTCCTCTCCAGCCAGGCCGGCCTGCTCCCTCGGCCCCTGCCCAGGACATGTCCCCGAAGGTGAGCGGGGCTCTGGCCACCTCTGCTCCCTGTCGTCATTCCAGCCGCCCCCCCGGCCGCCCCGTGCGAAGCTGCAGCTCTGCGCCCACACTTGCTCTGTCCTCCCCGCCTCGCTTTGCTCCAAGGCCTTTATCCCCCGACTTAGGGTTCCCAGATGCAGCAAACAAAAACACAGCACTCCCAGTTCAGCCTGCATTTCAGATAAACAATGAATACTTCCTAGCATAAGTACACCCCTTTCAGGATTGGGGACATACTTACACTGAACATGTATTCATTGTTTATCAGAAATGCAAATGGAGCTGGGTGCCCCCGTGAATTTGGCGGCCCCGCCGCGGTCGGGTGCACATTCCTCCCGAGTCCTACATGTGTGTCGAGTCCACACGGGCCGGGACGGCAGCCCCGCTAGGACACGGGGTTGGGTTTCCTTCACTCTCGTGCCCCAGCACGGGTCCCATCCCGCATGGAGGACGCCCACGGAGGAGCTGCCGGGTGAACGAGGCAAGCGGCGCTTCCCTGGTCCCAGGCGCCCTCCCCAGGTAAGCCTGAGGTGGGACAGGACATCCCCCAGCCTGCCTGCACCTGCGCCACAGGGCAGAGCTGCTCGGCCTCCCGCTGAGCAGGGACAGGTGTGGCCTCGGGCCTCTCTCCACTCCCTCTGTCGCCAATGGCACCTGCAGAGGTGTCCTGGGACGTCTACAGCGGCTAAAGGTCACTGGCTGCCTGTGCCCGGGGCGGGCAGGGTGGGCCACTGCCCTGCCTTTCTAAACTAAGCCACGGATCTCAGTGGGGCCTCTGCTCTGTCCTTGGACACACTGCAGATTTTCTGAGCTGGCCCCGATTGAGAACACCGACCAGTTTCCCCAAACCATCAAAACGGGTCCCGGATGTTCCCGTAGGGGAGCGACGGCAACACTGTGCCACTGGATGGACACGTGGGGCCCCAGAACCCTCAGCCGGGGAGGAAGGACGGGTCCCAGGACGGCTCTGTCTTCCCCACCAGACGCCCTGGAAGATACACGGGAACACAGACCACTGTGGTCCTGCCCTTGGGAATCTGTCCGGGGAGATAAGGCTCCGAAATAGCCGGAGAGAAACGCAAGCGGAGGGAAAGCCACCGAGCTGGGGCCGAGACAGCTGAGCGCGCGTCTCCAGACAGACGACCGGCCGGCTGGGCACCCTGGGGCAGGCTGTGGCAGGCGGGCTTTCAGGAGAAGCGGGGAGAGCAATGGGGGAGCCTGTGTAAGTGTTCACACGTGTGTACGTGTGCATGCACACGCTCGTGTGTGCATGCATGTGTGCACACGTCTGTAGGGGACAGTAAGGCAACCAGCCTGGCCACCTCCAAGGCTTGCAGAGTGGGGGCCCCTCTCTGAGTCTGGCCGTGTCTCTGTCTCACACACAAACACACACACACAGATGCACGCGCAGCTGGGACTAGTGCAGTATCCCATCACCCACCCCAGGGCTTGTTCACACACCTTGGTCCCCTCCCTGCTGGGCGTGTGGGAGGGTCCAGCGGGCCCAGGCTGGAGGGTGGCAGCGGCCAGGCATCCACCAAGCTCCCATGAGCCCCCTCCCCACAGCCTGTCCTCACTGCCCAGACCTCGGGCCCGCCCCAGCTGGCCCCAGAATCCTCGGCCGAGGCCTTGTCCCTGCACCCCCAGTCTGATGTGTCTCCCAGGGTGACCAGCGGGGCAGGAAAACCTGGCACTGCACAGGGCAGGGAGGGGACGGGAAGGGTGCCGGGGCGGGTGGCAGCACGCTGCTTGGCTTCCTCAGAGCCGACATGAAAGGAGCCTGTTGTCCCCTAGAGAGAAGCAGGGCGGCCGGGCCCCGGCCCAGCTGGGCAGGCCCTGCCGGGGCTTCCACCAGGGTGGTCTTGGGCAGGGCAGCCCTCCCCACAGAGTCACGTGGGATGAGGTCAAACCAGGTGTCTGGGGCCTTGAGGAGGAGACGCAGGGCAAGGAGCGTCTCTGAGGCAGGTGACGCTCCGTCAGCGAGAGTCTTGGAGCTCCCGTTCCACGCAGGGCTGTGAAGGGTGGGTGCACGGGAACAGCCCCGCGAGCTGGGGTTTGAAGCCAGGGCCCACACGCTTCCTGAGGTCTGTGAACACCAGCTGTGGCCACAGGGATAAGAAACCCCAGCAGGCCAGGGGCCCAGCTCTCCCCTCCTGAGAAAGTCCCCCAGGAGGTCCTCGGGCTTCCTTCCTGCCATGGACAGTGGACGCGGCTCAGTCTGCCACGGCCGGGTGGCGGTACCCGGGTGTCAGCTCTCAGGGCCGCTGGGAGCATCGGCTGCACTGTGGCTCTTTCTCTCCCAGGGAGCCCCTCCGGGGACCCACACCCCTGCCGGCCCTGATGCCTGCCTCACCCCTGCCTGGGCGCCTTGCGGTACGCCCCCCCAGAGAGGAGGACCCGTGTCAACCCTCATAGACAAGACCTGCTCCTCCTCCTCCTTTCTGCTTGTGCTGGGGTGAATAGTGGCCCCCCAAATTCACCTCCTGGAACCTGTGAATGTGACTGTCTGGAAAGAGGGTCTTTGCAGATGTCATAAGTTGAGGTGAGGTCATACTATAGTGGGGGCCCTAAATCCACCGGCCTATAAGAAGAGGGAGATTTGGGGACACAGTGAGAGGCCGTGTGACGACGGAGGCTGAGACGGGAGTGATGCCACCTCCAGCCAAGGACATCTGCAGCCAGGGGAGGCTGGGGGAGGCTGGGGGAGGCTGGGAGGATCCAGAGCCTGCGAAGGGAGCACGGCCTGCCGGCGTCCGGCCTGCAGATCCGGGAGAGACTCAACTCCCGCCGTTCTGGGCCCCCAGCGTGCAGTCTGTCGTCATGGCAGCCCCAGGGCACTCCGCACATCCCGACCACTGCGACGCCCTCGCTCTCACGGGACACTCAGCTGCATTTAGGGCTCTGGGTGCCCCTCCCTGTAAGACTCGGAGGGGCTGGAGTGTCCTCTGAGCTGGATACACGGGAAGGGACAGGAACCGTGGGTGACGGGGCAGTGGGACAGTCTGAGCATCCTGTCCCCACCCCGGGGAACGGGGGTCCAGGCCAGGCGGGGCAGCTTAGGCCGGCACCGGCCGTCCGGGAGCTCACTGAAGCCTCTGGCTACGAGGATGGCGGCGGGAAGCCGAGGCCGGGCAGGGCCCTGGTGGGAGCTTTGCAAACCTCGCTCCTGCACAGAGAAACCGGGGGCTGGGATGAGAACGGCTCGAGCTGGGGCACCCATCAGACAGGGGGTCCCCTCAGCAGGGCTGCAGGGTGGCGGCATGGGCTTCGGGCAGGTGGGACAGATGTCCCAGAGAGCCTGGACGGCCTCAGACCCTAAGACATCTGGGAAGCAGGGCAGGCAGGAGGGGCCAGCCAGAAAGAAGGTTCTGGCAGAGACCCCCCCATGCACCGAAGCAGAAGCTCAGAGTGAAAACCAAGGCGAGGGGAGAAGAACCAGGAAGTCAGCAGCTGTTCTTGCCCCCGCTCTCCGAGGTCCCAGGATGGTGAGGGGGGCTGGGAGCCGAGGGGCCCGCACCCCATGTCCCCGTCCCTGTCCCCAGCCACCCTCTCCCGTGATGGTCACAAGAGCGGTTTGCCTCCAAAGATGCTGCCGACCGGGGCTGTCTGCACCAGAGCCGGCTTTGGTTGGCGCAGGTCTGGGTCACCCCCCCTTCTGCTCCTGCAGACACCCGCCCCGTGGGGGGAGACCACTGCCCCACAGCGAGGACGACACACCCCTTCCGCTCCTGGGCGCTCCCCTTCGCGCCAGCGCTGGTGTCGGGGGGATTTAGGCCTCCGCTCATGTGCTGGGGGAGACCCTGAGAACTGGGGGCGTCTGTGGGGACGGGCCTCGCAGAGCGGGCCGTCCTTCCACCCACCGTCCCGCACGGCTGTCAGCCCTGCCTGCAGGAAGACGAGAGAATCCTTCTTGACAGAACGTGGCCATGTCTGACGCCGGGAGGAGAGAGGAGAGCGGCCGGGTTATATTTAGCCTCAAATTGCTCCTGCCTGCCGGTGCTGCAGGGGAGGGGAGGGAGGGGAGCCCTGCCGGACACTCTGCCCCCGCCTCGCTCCGCTCAGGGCTCTGGCTGTTCACGGCCTCACAGCTGGGGGGTGCACGGCCCTCCGGAACGCACTCTCTGGAGCCCTGGGTTGGTGTCACGGGGCGAGGGTGGGCCCAGGCCAGAGGCCACCTGAGCATCTCCCCTGGGGCCCCCGACTGGCACGCCGCCCTCTGCACATCAGACCCTCCCAGACGGCCCCAGGTGGCTGAGGGAGGACACCCAGGTGCTGGGGGCGGGGCAGAGGGGCACCCGGGGAAGGAGTGAGGACCCGGGGCAGCGGGTGGGGGAGGCAGGTGAGCGGGTCTGAAAGAGGTGGGAGCGGAGGAAGGCAAGAGGGGAAGGCAGGGCTGATCCCAGCTCCTGTGAGCAGGAAGCAGATGACAGAACTATTAACGAGAATGACAGCGTAATAAAAATAGCCACTTTTGAGGACTGCCAGCTGGTTTGCACATATTGGCGCAGTGAACTTCACAACCGCCCAGTGAGGTGGCCACAGCCATTATTCCCATTCTCCAGATGTGAAAGGTGAGGCCCACAGCAGCTACAGGCCTCAAAGCTGAGGGTGCGCCAGGGCCCCACAGGGCGCCCACCCACACACCCCTCCTGGGTCGTATTGTGCCACCCCAGCAGGCTGGGCGGGGCCGTGGGGGGCGTCGGCGAGAGCAGCTGGCGGGGGCAGCTGGCAGGAGGCGCAGGCCGGCACGGAGACCCCCAGCCCCAGCTGAGCGCCAGGCGGGTCAGGGGTGAGGCCGCGCTAAGTGGCTTATGCCTGGGCTTGGGGCCGACTGACAGGCGGCTGGATTAACAAAGACGCGCTCTGTTCCCGGGCAGGTCATGTGGAAAGCGCAGCCTCGACCCCTGTCACTTCTCCTTTTTTATTTTTTTGTAAGAAGAGATGTTTGTTCCTGAGCCGCGGGGGAGGGGGAGGGGCGCCTGCCACTCCGCCAGCTGTAGCCACATCAGCTGCTGCGGGTACAATGGACGATTCTCGGCCGCGTCCACCCCTCACCCCAAAACCTCAAGCCCAGGCCGCCAGCCGCCCCGTCACAGGGCTCAGCCCGCTGCCCGGCTTTGCAGCAGATCCTCGCTGCTAAGTGCCAGCTCGGAGACAGCAGCTGAAAATGGATCATTAGCCCCAAATGGCATCTGCAGAGAAGGGGGCAGCAGGCAGGGGGGCAGGCCTGGCACCGCGGAAGCCGGTCCCAGCCAGATCCCAGGGGGGCCGCGGAGGGCACGCAGCATCCTGCCCAGCCGTGATCACGTGCTGCCATGATGCCATTTTACATATATGGGTTAAATGAAACATGTTCTTTTTTCTTTTCTTTTTTAGAGACAGGGTCTTGCTCTGTCGCCCAGGCTGGAGTGCAGTGGCACAATCACAGCTCACTGCAGCCTCCAACTTCTGGGCTCAAACGATCCTCCTGCCTGAGCCTCCCAACGTACTGGGATCACACAGGTATGAGTCACCACACCTG
>NW_012153074.1:4047-4393 GCF_000956105.1 Propithecus coquereli | reverse complement strand
ATTAGAAGGTCAAAGGTCAAACTTTAGCCCTGATTAGGATCAGCTGGGATCACGTTAGGCAAGTAATGTAACTATGTCATTATGATATAAAGGAAATTTCTATCTCCTGTTTTATGAACTGAGGATGGTAACATATACCTCTCTGGTCTATAGTGAAAATTAAATATAACAAAACATATCAAAATATTTTTGTAAACTCTAAAGCAGCTTATAAAAGGAAAGGATAATTGATAATAATAGGAGGCTTTTCTAATGAAATACCTGGACCCCAAATGTCATTAACTTTATTTAATGCTAAATTCTCATTTAATAAAATTTTATATTTGTTTAGTATGATATTGCAATA
>NW_012153074.1:2050-3072 GCF_000956105.1 Propithecus coquereli | reverse complement strand
AAAAAAAAGGAATTTTTATCTCATAACTCTCCAAGTTAGAATCAATCATATTTTTATTTTAAATTACACAAAGTTTTTCCCCTAAATCTTAGACTCAATGCCAGACATCAAATTTGTGCAATTGAAATCCTTGATATTTAATCAATCTTTAAGAAACATAAATCAAAACACACAAAAAAGGTCATTTATTTGCCTAAGGTAAAGACCATTTCAGTTGCAACTTCTATTGCTACTTCTTTCCTAACTGAATTCCCCTTACACGTTCTCTCCTCTTCTCTCCTTTCTTTATTTGTTGTACCCTAGCTCAGTGGTCCCGAGACTTTTGGCACCAGGGACTGGTTTCATGGAAGACAATTTTTCCACGGACTGGAGAGGGGAGTGGTGGTGGTTTTGGGATGATTCAAGTGCATTACATTTATTGTCCACTTTATTTCTATTGTTATCACATTGTAATATATAATGAAATAATGATACAACTCACCATAATGCAGAATCTGTCACTGATTTGAAAGGAGGCAGAGCTCAGGTGGTGACGCGAGCGATGGGGAGCGGCTGTAAACACAGATGAAGCTTTGCTCACCTCCTCTGTGCGGCCAGGCTCCTAACAGGCCACAGACTGGTACTGGTCCATGGCCCTGGGTTTGCGGACTGCAGCCCTAGCTGGTCACAGCATGGTTGTCCACCACTCTTGGAATATTTGATGTAATTTTAATTACCTGAAGAAACAGATATGGGATCAAATTTAATCTTATCAGAAATTTAGATTTAGGGTTGAGTGGCATATTTTTAAATTTCTTAGTGAAATAGGCAAGAAATATACTTACTTATGGGATAGTTGAATATGTGGATCTGCATATGTGAAACATAGTAAACAGCAAATCACTTCCTGGTACTACAACCAGTTTTACCCATATCATATATTTGTATTTATTTTAAACACATTTCAAAGTGGCATATCAATTAATTCTTCCTAACATGTGATGCTGAATGGATGGATAGCAATGGGATAATTTTTTTATTGA
>NW_012153074.1:0-330 GCF_000956105.1 Propithecus coquereli | reverse complement strand
AAAGACAGACATCGATAATTATAGTTCAATATTTTAGTAAACCACACTTGGAACCTGATATGATCGACTAGACAGAAATACGCAAAGATAGAAAATATGAATAACATGAATAATTATGTTATCCAATATGTGGCTATCACTATTGGTTGGTAGATAGATAGATATATGATAGATAGATCATCACATAAAACAGAGAAAACACATTATATTTTTAACATCCATGGGCCATTCACAAATAGTCAAGCATTTAGTAAGCTAAAAGGAAAACCTCACTAAGTTTCAAAGACTCAAAAATACCACAAAACAACAAGAAATCTATCACTGATCATG
>NW_012153073.1:12697-13171 GCF_000956105.1 Propithecus coquereli | reverse complement strand
TGAATGATTCCACTATATTATGAAAAATCTTCTAATAGAAATATTTCCTATATCTTAAGTAAATATGGAACATAAAGTGCCCAAATGTGCCAAGGAATAGGGTAAAAGAAGTAACAATGAAGTCAAGTTTTAGAGAGTAAAGTTTTATTAAGAGAAATGGTGATTAATCGTCAAGAGGGAAGAGCATATGCAAATATCTCTTCTCAAGAAAGTGCGTGGCACATCAGAGGAAGTAGAAAGAGCTTTGTAAAGCTGAAGTGTGAGATATGTATGAAACTAGAAAAATAGGCTGTACCTGTATTTTAAGACTTATGTCATGCTAAGTTTAGTTTTTATCCTGTAGGAAATTCTGCAACTTTTGAACGTTTTGGGGCAGGATTTGTGTTTCGAAAGATCAATCTGGCTACAAATTCTGTGCAACTTGAATTGGCAAAGAGACAGGGCAGGGGAATCTCTTACAAAGCTATTAAAATA
>NW_012153073.1:10714-11622 GCF_000956105.1 Propithecus coquereli | reverse complement strand
GCTGCATAGGGCCTTTTCATCCCTGCAAACCCGCTACGCAGCCTTCAGTTGAACTCATTTTCATTTTCCTGTTCCCACAGCAAACTTGCAGGTCATCCAACACAAGAAATTCTGCATCTGTGTGTACTCCCAATTTTGATCAAACTATAGATTTATTCTTGTAAACAAACTATCACATTGACTTCTGAGAGATGGCACATTTTGTTACATGGTTGTGAAAGGTATTGAGAGCAAGGGAGCAAGAATTAAACACAGAAGTAATAATGAGATCAGGGAAAGATGGAATGCTCAGTGGATCACAGGAAAACTTTGTCTCTTGATGATAAAACAGAGCTTGGTCCAGATAGTAAACAGTGTTCAGAAAACAGAGGCGTGGTGCTAATGAATTATGCGAATCATGGACACTCTCATAGAGTCAGTCTTACACTATGATAGTGATTGTATTATGAACATTTTTTATATTTTTAATCTATCAGAAATTCTAGCATTTGCAAGTACCAGATGTTTGGGGACCACAGGAGTAGATGTAATCTTTTTTAGGGTAGTGACCATGTCCAGTTTAGTGAAGAAAGCATACAAGCAGTGCTAGATAAATATCTGTTGAAGGAGTGAATGCTGTCTCTTCCCAAGTTTTCTACTAGGACCTATCTGATAAACTTATTTGAGTTAACTCGTTAAAGCTGATAAAAGGTGATAATGTTTAGCTAATAGTTAAACATTTAACAGAAATTTGTGAAGTCTTATTACAAAGAATCCTATTCAGGTAGCAGGGAATTTCAGACAAAGATACAAAACCTACAGGGAAACAAGTAGAAATGCGGTTAATACATAAATTTAGCCAATTTCCTAAATCACAGAAATCAAGGACATGAGATTAGAAAGAAAACTATATGGCAGGACTAACTTAT
>NW_012153073.1:0-1008 GCF_000956105.1 Propithecus coquereli | reverse complement strand
ATTTAAACAACATCTTATTTTTTTCTGGTAGTTTCTTAGAAATATACATTTAAAATTAATTTATTTAAACTGAGACCAAAATTCTGCTGTACATAGTTGTGGTAGACCACAGTGTAATGTATGGCTGATAAATTTTAGTAAAAAACTGGAAAATGAAACTAATTATTATAAAAAGAGGGGTTAGGTTTATTAATAAAATATTTGTTACCATTCTAACTATGTTAGAATTTTTAGAATGGATCACAGTGATAATTTTCTTGCCATCGTTTCTCAGCAAAATATTATACATTCTCCTTAGGATTGTGCTGCAAATGTACAGAGTTTATTTCAACTCAAACACTTAAAATACATTTAATGATTCCTAATTATGTGTTAGGCAGTCATGAAAAACTCAGATATGGTTCCTGCCACATGAAATATACAGACTAGTTGGGGATACAGATACTAAACAAGTAAATGAGGAATACATACACACACACACACACGTACACACACATCCCTCTTGTCCTGTGGTCACTTTTCAGATGTATTTTCATGAGGTGGGAGGAGACAAACTAGCCATAGCTAGTAAACAGATATATGAACATGGACTTTCTAATGTAAATTTTGTCTTCAGAGATACTTTATTTTCAATACTTGCCTTCCAATCAGTTAAGACCTTTAATATTAATACATGCACTTCAAATTTTCCTGACTTATTAATAGAATTTTTGCTAACAGTATTTGGCATTTCACAAAGAATTAGAGAGCTGCAAAGGACCTTGGAGATTATTTAGCCCCAGGATGGTAAATAAAGGTACCAATGTCATACTCCCACCTCCGTTGCCCATGGCAGACGATGCCGATCAATCTTAACAGCTATTTATTTTAAGCCTGGAAATACCCCAGAAATCATTTTCATCCTCTTTGCAGGCTTTTAGTTTGTACTATTCACCTAATGTTTTTGAATATGAGATGAGGTCTATTGGACAAAATTCTTATTTTAGAATGAGGAAATTTATTGCTAAT
>NW_012153072.1:4947-5608 GCF_000956105.1 Propithecus coquereli | reverse complement strand
TGACACCCCCATCTGACAGTGGGTAAATCTTACTACTCAAAATGTGTTTGGAAATCACAAGCTTTTCAGCACCTGATCATGGGTTGCAGCATACTATTGGATGTGTAGGTTTCGATGCCTGTGAGGGTTTATGGAGATCTAAAGAAGTGCACTTTAATGAGATCCCTATGTCCATTCAAGTTTGAGACGTACTTCTTTAGATTACAGTGCTCTAGAATATAAACTGTGGAGATGAATTACCTGGTATCAGTATATCAGCTCCAACAATCACAAGCTAAGTCAGGTAGACAGACTATAGCTGGTGTTCTAAATCTGACCTATTCACTGTTTTTGTATGGTCTTCAACCTAAGAATACTCTGCACATTGTTGAAATGTTGAAAAAAAGGGTGATTTTTTGTGACATATGAAAATTACATAAAATTCCAATTTCTGTGTTCATAAATGAAATTGCACTAGAACACAGCCATGCTTATTTATTTGTGTACCATCTATGGCTGTTTTTGTACTGTATCAGCAGTCTCTGAGTAGTGACAGAGACCCCCGTGGTCTACAAAGCTGAAAATAATTACTATATGGACCTTTACAGAAAAGTTTTGCTAACCCCTGAGCAAGGTGATCTTAGTTAAATTACTTAAATTTTCTGTGCCTCAGTTTCCTCAT
>NW_012153072.1:2020-3117 GCF_000956105.1 Propithecus coquereli | reverse complement strand
CTATATTTTAGGAGGTAAACTTGAGTAGTACAAAAAATTATCACAATACTTTCAAAATGATTGCCTATCAAATTATTCCTATACGTTTAACATCTGGGGTCTCCTCAGAGAGAGAGTTTTAGTCTTGCCTACTCAATACTTTGTTAAGAAAAAACAAATGAGAAGCCCCCGTTTTCTTTCATATTCTGCCTGTGCCTTTCTTTGCCACTGTCATGTTAAGTCCTACAACTGTCAATGGAAGGTGGAAAGGCCATCCAATTTAAGAATTTAGTACAACTAAATTTACTTAGTTGTACTATGGTGTCATGAATCTAGTGAGAAATATCTATTGTATTTCATTTGAACTTCATACTAATGTTCCCTTAGGACTGACAATATATAGACTATGTAATCTAAGGTTGTTGTTTTTTTTCTTTTCTATTTACCAGGTAAATTGACACCCCCATCTGACAGTGGGTAAATCTTACTACTCAAAATGTGTTTGGAAGTCACAAGCTTTTCAGCACCTGATCATGGGTTGCAGCATACTATTGGATATGTAGGTTTCGATGCCTGTGAGGGTTTATGGAGATCTAAAGAAGTGCATTTTAATGAGATCCTTATGTCCATTCAAGTTTGAGACATACTTCTTTAGATTACAGTGCTCTAGAATATAAACTGTGGAGATGAATTACCTGGTATCAGTATATCAGCTCCAACAATCACAAGCTAAGTCAAGGGTAGACAGACTATAGCTGGTGTTCTAAATCTGGCCTATTCACTGTTTTTGTATGGTCTTCAACCTAAGAATACTCTGCACATTGTTGAAATGTTGAAAAAAAGGATGATTTTTTGTGACATATGAAAATTACATAAAATTTCAATTTCTGTATTCATAAGTGAAATTGCACTAGAACACAGCCAAGCTTATTTATTTGTGTACCATCTATGGCTGTTTTTGTACTGTATCAGCAGTCTCGGAGTAGTGACAGAGACCCCCATGGTCTACAAAGCTGAAAATAGTTACTATATGGACCTTTACAGAAAAGTTTTGCTAACCCCTGAGCAAGGTGATCTTAGTTAAATTACTTAAATTTTCTGTGCCTCAGTTTCCTCAT
>NW_012153072.1:0-440 GCF_000956105.1 Propithecus coquereli | reverse complement strand
CGTCTGGGAACTTGGCTGCTGCCTCTTGGTTGGCAGAAGCTGCTTCTCTTGTTATCTTGACATTTTTTAAGCCAAACTTTTTTCTGAAATCAAACTATTCTTTGCTGGTAATAAATTTTCCAGCTTTAGATCCTTCACCTCCCTGTTTTTCTTTAAGTTGTCCTATAATGACTTCACTTTTTCTCAAATCATATTAGAGTCTACCTACAGATATGCCTTTCTTATAGAAATCGTGCACTAACATAAAAACAGCATTTTCAATACAAGATAAAAAAGGCATTTCGCAAAAAGTGCATGGTTTTCATGCCTGCTGGCATAGCTGCAACAACGGCTTCACAGACTTCCTTTTCTTTTTTTACAATGGTCCTTATGCTGGATACATTTATCTTGAAATGACAGGCAACTGTAGCTGTAGACCTCAATCTACAGTATATAATAAG
>NW_012153071.1:6849-7637 GCF_000956105.1 Propithecus coquereli | reverse complement strand
GATGGACACGCTTGAAACTCGGACTTGGCGGGGAGGAAGGAGGCAAGGGCAACATACGTAACCTAAACATCTGTACCCCCATAATATGCTGAAATAAAAGAAAAGAAAATGAGTATATTCAAACAGTTGCTGAGCATCTTATATACAAAGCATGCCAAATGTATAAAATTTTTGAAAATTACAAAAATGTGGAATAAAATTTAAAGCCTTGAACACTGTGAAGGAAATTAAAAATAAGCAATTGTTTTTATTTTTATATGTCTGCTAGATATAAAGCCACTTGGTTAATTTAGGAATGTAAAGTTGATAATATAACACTTAAAATACTATAAAATTCTCAATATTGGTATATAACACAAATCCACACCAGATAGCTTTAGGAAGATGAAATTATTTTTAAAAGGGAATAGAGACTATTGAGTCTTAGAAAAAAAAAATAGAAAACCCAATATTCTTTGGGTAACTTTTATAATCTCATGTTTTATTTCTAGACCTGCATGTCTTCATAAACAATACTCTCTTCAGTCCTAGATAAGACAATTTAACTAGACATAAAACAATTGCAGAAAAAAAAGTTTTCCTTTGTACTGAGCATCTAGTTAAATTTTATATTTTATAAGGGGCAGGGGAGATGATACTGATTCACACAACAAATGAGTGAAGATTTCAGGAAAAAACACTCGATCCATAATGCTGAATTCTGACCTAAGTTTTACCACCTATTATCTGTGTGATTTAGGAAAAGTTTGTCAAACTCTTTAAGTGGCACTTTCTCACCTAAAAAGTGT
>NW_012153071.1:3544-5699 GCF_000956105.1 Propithecus coquereli | reverse complement strand
AGTTCTGGAATCAGCCGTTTTTCCAAGAAGTCATGGTTCCCTTTAGTGGAGAATGATACTAGATGCCAAAATCTGGTGCTAGGCATGGTTATTGTTATATTTTGTTTATTTATGTTTGTTTATTTGTTTGCTTTTCATTTAGTGTGTAAATCTTAGTCCTTTGTTGAAATACTTATTCTACTTGAATTAAATATTATTGATATCTCAATTTGTTCCATCTGATTTTTGTTCCTTTTTCCTACTCCTTTCTTGACTTCTTTTGGATTCATAATATTTTTATTGTTCCATATATACCTCTTACCTTGTTATTAATTCATTCTTTTATCATTATAATTTTAGTTGTTATCCTAGATATTACAATATGTGACATTCCCTGATTATTGTACAAAATAAAAAAAGACCTCACAAAATTTTAATATAGTCTTTTCCCTCTCCTGTGTTTCTGTTTTCATGAATTTTCAATCCACATATATTTTAAATATCACAAGATATTATTATTGTTTTAAATCGTAAATATTCAGTAAGGTTTATCTACATAGTCACCACTCAGTGCTTTTGTTTTCTGCCTGAAAAACTCCATTTGGTATTTCTTTTAGTACAGGTCTGCCGACAATAAGTTATCTACGATTTTGTTTGTCTAAAAGGATTTTTATTTCACGTTTATTTTTTGAAGGATTTTTGGTGTGTATAGAATTCTACATTGAGAGTGATTTTCATTCAGATACTATTCTACTGGTTTTCAGAAATCTGTTCTCCATCTTATTATTACTACTTTGAAAGTAACCTGTGTTCAATCTCTGCCCACTTTGGAAATTTTCACTTATATTTAGTTTTCTGCAGTTTTACTGTGCTAAACCAAGTGTTACGGGTTTAATTGTGTTCCCCTAAAAAGATATGGTAATGTCCTAACCCCTAGAACCTCCAAATGTAGCCTCATTTGGAAATACGGTCTTTACCAGAGGAATCAAGTCAAACTAAGGTTATTAGGGTACCAAACCCAGGATGCCGTGTGTCCTTATGAAAAAAAGGAAAATTTGGACAAAAGACACAGACACACGCACAGGGAAGATGACATGAAGACACACGGGAAGACTACCAGGTGAAGACAGAGGATTGGGGAGATGCATCTGTAAGTCAAGGAGCACTTGGGGCTACCAGAAGCGAGGAAGGCCATACGGAACAGTTCCTTCCCCAGAGTCTTCAGAGGGAGTATGGCCCAGATCAACCATCTGGGTTGTTTGGATTTATCCTCAACCCATCACCACAGTTGGTTGGGATTCTTTATTTGAGGGTAAACCAAGCTGTCATTCCTGAAGGGCATAAATGTCTTGATTATATACTTTTGGCTTCCAGAACCGTAAGTCAATAAATTTACAATATATTAAAAGCCACCCAGTTTGTGGTACTCTGTTACAGCAGCTGAAGGAAATTACTACATCAACGTATAATTTTCTTTACATCTTTCTCGCCTATTGCACTGGCCAGAACTGCCAGTGCACCATCAGTGCAAGTTAAGTATCTTACTTTGGGGTCTGTAGCACTTTGGGTTATAGAATTTAATTCTTTAGCAAATATGGGAAAATTTTTAGACATTGTCTCTTCACATATTCCTTCTATCCTGTTCTCGCTCTTCTCTCATTCTGAAAAGCCAGTGTGTTAGACCTCCTTACCATGACCCATATATCTCTTATACTTTTTTCTATATTTTAATTCTTTTGGTTCTTTGTGTGCTTCAATCTGGATATTTTCTAATAATATATTTCTAATTCACTAATTATCTAGTCTGTTATATCTATTAAAATACATCAGTCTATTAAATTCCTTATTTTAGTTACTATATTTTTCAGTTCTAGGATTTCTAGTTCATCCTGTATTATAGATTCCATTTCTCTGGCTAAATTATAATTTTATCTTGAATATATTCACCATAATTATTTTAAGTGTACATCTGATAACTCCAACCTGTGATTCTCCTTGTATAGCCTATTTTACCTCTTGGTTTTTAGTCATTCAGTTTTGTTTCCTGCCTTATCTGGTAATTTTTTATTGAACATTGGATATTCATTATAAAAAAATTATAGTAATGTGATATGATGTTGTCTTTCTTTAGATAAATAGATTACTGGCATATGAGCTTCATGCAGCTGGGACTGGC
>NW_012153071.1:0-1524 GCF_000956105.1 Propithecus coquereli | reverse complement strand
CCATTATGCAAATGAAGACAGCCTCACCCTTTTTTCAAAAAGAGATTGACACAAAGTCCCAGAAGCCATTGTTTCCATCTTCAGATGATGTTAATTAATTTGATTTATAGTTAAGTCACTAACCCAAACTATTCTGTAACCTAAAGACTAAATTTTAAAATTAACCACAATTGATGCTTCTTATGTAGAATAGTGAGAAGGGAGAAAAAAATTAATGTATGCAAAGTAAATAAGAAAAAAATTATATTTAATTGTAACTAGTCATGTAGCCTTACTTGATATTACAACTTCCATCTTTCACTACTTACTCCGTGTTTTTCTTACCCTCAACCATCACCACAATTGGTTGGGATTCTTTATTTGAGAGTAAACCAAGCTGTCATTACTGAAGGGCATAAATCCTATCTATGTTTGGTTGTTGAGTTCTCCATTAATATTGGGGAATGGAGATGCTAAGAGACACCCTGAGAAACCTCTGAGTTTCAGATGTATTTCCCTGTATCATATTGTGGGGAAGCAATTATTTTCCCCCTTAGTAGTCAACCTTCTTCTTGCCTGTTGTTTCTGTGGCATAAGTGTCAAGTGTCAGCTTCAAATTCGAGTTCAATAAAATGATTGTGGTTTCTCTGGTGAAGGCATATCTCCATTGAGAACCAAGACCTCTGAATCAGTAGAGCCCAAAATTATGGGGCCAGGAAGTAAAATTTTTGCAATATCTGTTATCTGAACACCAATCCTCTATCAGTGATGTGCCGAGAAGGGTTCAGAGCCGATATAGAGGGATGCATAAAGGAGAGGGACACCTACACTCTTGAAAAGCTATAGGCCAGGCATGATGGTAGGAGATGTTGCCGTTGACATGGGCTCCCTAATTTCAATTGGAATGATGGGATCCCAGAGAGTCAGAGTCCACATGGCAGGTCGTAACCTCCAGAGACAAGGTGGGCACAATTATCATAGTGGGCAGCAGAAACAGAGTGGAACTCAGAATGTGGCACACAGACTTCTGTATGGATCTTTAGAGGTGACTAATTGATCATGTTTTACTTAGAAACAGATGGACATCTTATTCTACCAATGCTTTACCTATAGACAGTTCTCAACTTACAATGGTTTGACTTAAGATTTTTGTACTTTATGATGGTGTGAAAGCTATACACATTCAGTAGATACTGTGTGTAGAGTACCCATGCAATCATTGTTTTTCACTTTCAGTACAGTATTCAATAAATTACATGAGATATTCAACACTTTATGGCTTTGCATTAGATGATTTAGGCCAACTATAGGGTTACAAAAGTGTCCTGAACACATTTAAGGTAGGTTAGGCTAAGCTATGATGTACAGGTTAGGTGTATTAAATGCATTTTCAACTTACGGTATTTTCATCGTATGATTGGTTTATCTGGACATAACCTCATCATAAGTTGAAAAGCATCTATATATCTTATGATGTGTATGAACATTTCTTGAACCCCAAATAAAAAGTCATTGTTTAAAGAAAGGTGTAAGGCAACCTGAGTG
>NW_012153070.1:5341-5709 GCF_000956105.1 Propithecus coquereli | reverse complement strand
GCGTGAAATTGCTGAAGATTATAAACTTAAAATAGTATTTTGTATTTTTCTATTAGAGATAAATTTTTATTTAAACACTCATCATAAAACCAAATCAATGAATATTTTGTTTCAAAGCAAAACCACGACTCTTATTAAAACACAAAGTATATTTAGAAAAAGTGGAGGTTGGACTAGATGACCAATGTCTTTTTCATTGGTAATTTATATGATTAGATTGTAGATATTTTCTATTTGTTCATATTAATGTCATATTAGGTTATATCAAAAGATCAAAAATTATATCACGTGAAAAAATTCAATACTTTTATATTAGTAATACAGTGGATGAGATCAAAATTAAATAATAATGAACAAGAAATATATAT
>NW_012153070.1:3027-3371 GCF_000956105.1 Propithecus coquereli | reverse complement strand
GAGAAATTTAAAAATTAAACATATTTGGTTGTTAACACACTGCTTAGGAGTATGCATTCTATAGATTAATTATGCAAAAATATAATTTGTTATTTAGGTATAAGAGTCATGCCAAATTCAATTAAATCCTACTCTCTTCTTATCAGAAGTTTGAATGAGTTAGGCTATAGATGGCACTGATACGACTTGTAAGTCATACACAGCATTTTTTCACTGAATAAAATGATAGAAGTTACACAGGACTGCTAGGAAAACAAAATATAATAATGCGTGAAATTGCTGAAGATTATAAACTTAAAATAGTATTTTGTATTTTTCTATTAGAGATAAATTTTTATTTAAAC
>NW_012153070.1:0-1327 GCF_000956105.1 Propithecus coquereli | reverse complement strand
CTCTAGCCAGAAGATGAAAAAAAAGGAATCTAAAGAGCTCAATCAGGAATAAAAAGGATAAATTACAAGTGATTTGACAGAAATGCAAAATATCATCTATGAATACTGTGAAAACCTCTATGCACGTAAACTTGAAAATGAGGAGGAAGTGGAAAAATTTTTAGAAACACACAGCCTCCCTAATTTCAATCAGGAAGAAATTGAATTCCTGAACAGACGAATATCGAGAACAAAAATTGAAGCAGTTATAAGAAAGTTTCCTACAAAAAAAGTCCTGTTAGTACCACTTTGATGGTGAGTACATGTGGTGCTTGTTTTTCCATTTTTGTGATACTTCACTTAGTAGAATTGGCTTTAGCTCAACCCAGGATAACATAACATAAGAGGTGCTAGTTCAACATTGTTTTTCATGATTGAGTAGTACTCCATGGTATACATATACCACATTTTATTAACCCACTCCTGTACTGATGGGTGCTTGGGTTGTTTCCACATCTTTGCAATTGTGAATTGTGCTGCCATAAACATTCGAGTGCAGATGTTTTTATTATAAAATGACTTTATTTTCCTTTGGGTAGATGCCTAGTAGTGGGATTGCTGGATCAAATTATATTTCTATTTTTAGTTCTCTGAGATATCACCAAATTACTTTCCACAGGGGTTTTATTAATTTGCAGTCTCACCAGCAGTGTTAGAATGTTCCAATCTCTCTGCATCCACACCCACATTTGTTGTTTGGTTCTCAGTATGACTGCTGTTGGCGTATATGAAAGCCTCTGATTTGTGTGTATTGATTTTATATCCTGAGCCTTTACTGAATTCATTTATCAATTCCAGGAGCCTCTTGGTTGAATCCATGGGGTTTTCTAGATATAATATCATGTCATCAGCAAATAGTGAGAGTTTGATCTCTTCTGTTCCCATTCGTAGGCCTTTAATCCCACTCTCTTGCCTGATTGCTGTGGCCAGGACTTCCAGCACTATGTTGAATAGAAGTGGAGATAGTGGGCAACCTTGTCTGGTTCCAGTTCTAAGTGGGAATGCTTTCAATTTCTGCCCATTCAGTATGATGTTGGTTGTGGGTTTGTCATAAATGGCTTGTATCATTTTTAGGTAAGCCCCATATATACCTATTTTGTTAATTGTTCTTATCATAAAAGGGTGTTGAATTTCGCCAAATGCTTTTTCTGCATCTATTTAGAGAATCACATGGTTTTTGTTTTTGCTTCTGCTTATGTGTTGAATTACGTTTATAGATTTGCATATGTTGAACCATCCGTGCATCTCTGGAATGAAGCCCACTTGGTCATGATGGATTATTTTCTTA
>NW_012153069.1:6766-7253 GCF_000956105.1 Propithecus coquereli | reverse complement strand
ACACGCCATCGTGCCTGGCTAATATTTCTATTTTTAGTTTTTTGGCTAATTTCTTTCTATTTATAGTAGAGACGAGGTCTCCTTCTTCCTCAGGCTGGTCTCGAACTCCTGAGCTCAAGCAATCCTCTTGCCTTGGCCTCCCAGAGTGTTAGGATTACAGGCATGAGCCACTGCGCCTGGCCACTTTGATTACTATTGATATTGCCTGCCCAGCTGAAGTGTGCACATCTTTTGACACTTTGACTAAATGGGTAATAATTATGACAAGGATGATGATGATAATAATAATAATAACACATTCCTCACTCTTAGACTAATCTAAATGTTAATTATCAAAATAACTTTATAAATCATAAAAGTAAATAATATTTATGTATGTACAGACAATACAGGCAGAAAAGCAACTTTTCAAATTACTTATAACAAATGGATTGATATTGCACATTGTTCTTCGACAGATATCTTCAGATTATTTCACTTCAAAGTT
>NW_012153069.1:1245-3126 GCF_000956105.1 Propithecus coquereli | reverse complement strand
TGGATCAAATAGTAGTAATTCTACTTGTAGCTCTTTGAGGTATCTCCATATTACTTTCCACAGAGGCTGTACTAGTTTGCAGTCCCACCAGCAATATGTGAGTGTTCCTATCTCTCCATATCCATATCAACACTTATTATTTTGGGACTTTTTGATAAAGGCCATTCTCACTGGAGATAAGTAATATCTCATTGCGCTTTTGATTTACATTTCCCTGGTGATTTGAGATGTTAAGCATTTTCTCGTATGTTTGTTGGCCATTATTCTGTCTTCTTTTGAAAAGTTTCTGTTCATGTCCTTTGCCCACTTTCTGATAGGGTTGTTTTATTTTTTTCTTGCTGATTTTCCTGAGTTCTATATAGATTGTAGTTATCAGCTTTTTATCGGATGTGTAACATGTGAACATTTTCTCCCATTTTGTGGGTTCTCTGCTCTTGTGATAGTTTCCTTGGCTGTGCATTAGCTTTTTAATTTGATCAAGTCCCGTTTATTTATTTTTGTTGTCACTGTGATTGCCTTTGTGGTCTTCTTTATAAATTCTTTTCCTAGGCCAATGTCTAGAAGAGTTTTTCTAACATTGTCTTCTAGAATTCTTGTAGTTTCATGCCTTAGGTTTAAGTATGTTATCCATTGTTAGTTGATTTCTGTGAGAGGTGAAAGGTGTGGATCCTGTTTCAGTCTTCTACATGTGGCTATCCAATTTTCCTAGCACCATTTATTGAATAAGGATTCTTTTCCCCAGTGTATGTTTTTGTCTCCTTTGTCAAACACTAGATGGCAAATGAGGATGTAAAACTATATCTGGGTTCTCAGTTCTGTTCTGATGGTCTATGTCCCTGTTCTTGTGCCAGTACCATGCTATTTTAGGTACTATAGCCTTGTAGGATAGCTTGAAGTCTGATAAGTGGATACCTCCCCATTTGTTCTTTTTGTCTAAGACTGCTTTTGCTATGTGGCATCTTCTCTGGTTCCCTATTAAGCATAGAATTATTTTTTCTGTATCTGTGAAAAATGATGTTGGTATTTTAATGGGGATTGCGTTGAATCTGTAGGTCACTTTGGATAGTATAGACATTTTATAAATGGTGATTCTGCCGACCCATGAGCATGGTGTGATTTTCTACCTATTTAGGTTCTCTGCTATTTCCTTCCTCAGTTTTTCATAGGTCTCCCTGTAGAGGTCTTTTACCTCCTTAGTTAAATATATTCCTAGGGATTTTATTTTCTTTGTTGCATTTGTGAAGGATATTGAGTCTTTGATTTGGTTCTCAGTTTGAGTGTTGTTGAAGTATAAGAATGCTACTGATTTCTGTACATTGATTTTGTAACCTGAGCTTATCGTCTTCTCATGTCTTCTCTGAGCATGTGTTTAGCCTTGGGCACATCATGGCCTTCTAATTCCCTGGTATACATAGCAGCTTTTCCCAGCCTTTACTCCCTTGTATATCTCCTTCCCCATCCATTTCCTTTCGAGGATTTCCCATCTCTGCTTGCCCTGACTTTTATCCCTTGCCACAGGTGGCTTCAGCTAGTATATTTGCTTTTAAATGCTTCTGACAAACACAGACTGGGGAAGCCGCTTCAGTCAGGAGAAACAAAGACAAGCCTATCCCTGATTGTGCGAGCCACCAGATAGGTGAAAATGCACAATCACAATTAAACACACAATCACATTTAATTCAGGTAGTTAATTGAATATTAATTAATTAATTAATTCACAATTCTTTGTTTTGTTTATTTTTATTTTCTTTTTATTTCAGCATATTACAGTGGTACAAATGTTTAGGTTACATATATTGCCTTTTCCCCACTCAGGTCAGAGCTTCAAGTGTGTCCATCCTCCAGATGGTGCACACTGCACCCCATTAGGTGTGTATATAT
>NW_012153069.1:0-466 GCF_000956105.1 Propithecus coquereli | reverse complement strand
ACCAAGTTAATTCTACATTATATTGATTGACAAGTATAATAATACACAACTTTATATAACTTTTGAACACTTGTAGAAGTTCTTATCCATACCTCTCATTGTGTCTTAATCATTTATACTCTGATATCGATAGCTATTTTAAGTGTGTATATTCCTTGTCTGATTTTTAATGCATTCACTAGTGTGGTTTTATGTACATAATGCTGAATACATAATACTTAATCAGTAAGTAGTTGTTGATTTGAATTCACCTTCTAATTCTCTTTGCCAGAATACTTAAAAGAAAGACTCATCCCCCAGGCATGCAAGAATATATCAAGGTTACATTAATTTTGAAAGTGTTAATCTGGAATTGATTTCTAGATAATGAGGAAATATTTTACTTCTCTCAACTTTTTAAAGTATCAGATGCTTTAATTTAGTTTAGTCTGCATGTTTGTATGTACAAAGTTGATTTTTTTTTTTT
>NW_012153068.1:12076-12544 GCF_000956105.1 Propithecus coquereli | reverse complement strand
GACTTTACTCATACTGTCGAATACTGCCAAGATTGCCATTTCTACCCGTCATCCACTGTTTATTCATGCTTCATGGCTGAACCTAATTGCCGCTTCTCCACCAAGCCTTCCCTGTGAAGCATCATCCTCTTTGATCTCTTCTTTTCTGGTCTCTAACCATTTACTGTTATCAATATCCATTTTGGATTTAGTCATCTGCTATTGGATTGATTTTTAGTTAAGTCTATACTGTGGGTGGTCTTATCACCCCAAGTACAAGCTGCTTAAACTTGTAGGCAGGGACTATATTTTATATTTCTCTGTTTTTTTATATGATCATCACAGTGTTGAGTATCCAGTAGACATTCAGTAAATAAGTTATATTTCAAATGTATGATTAACATCTAAAATATAAGTAGATCTCTTAGAAGTGAATAAAATATTTTTAAAACTCATTATTAAGTATATACAGGGTTTTAACAGAGTACT
>NW_012153068.1:1682-2285 GCF_000956105.1 Propithecus coquereli | reverse complement strand
GACATGAAGAAAATGTTATATAAATAATGGTAACTTAAAAATCATTCTTCCCCACTGCCAAATTTGACTCACTAAAAAAAAAAAAAATATCATTCTTTAGTTCTTGATAAATTTTGGACCTAAACTCAATGAAGGTAAATTTGTGTGAGGGTAAATTCATCAATTTATCAAAGATGATGAAGAGTGACTTTAAGCAAATAAATTATCTTTTCTGGTCTTCAGTTTCTTGATCTATAAAGTGACAGACTTGGTCTAGCTGAACCTCTGATATCCCTTATCCAGTCAACGATTGTATGATTTTCTCAGGTACACAAATTATCTCACATGTAAATAAAAAGTGTACATTATTTGTCTCACATATTCCAGCTTAATGAAATGCAATTCTAATTGATGTAACAAAAAATAATTTATTTGGTAAATCCTGCATATATGTTCTTATACTAACAAAATGTGTATTTTATTTTCTTTCAATTCTGAAAAACAAATTAAGGTCAATTCTAAATATAATGGTAAACTAAATTATAACTGGCTTATTAATAAAAATTATATGTTGGACTTCTTTATTTCTTTTCTTCCTATCTCCTATATTGGTTAAGAAGAATG
>NW_012153068.1:0-412 GCF_000956105.1 Propithecus coquereli | reverse complement strand
TTCATCCTTTAGGTACAGCTCAAATGCTACCTTCTCAGAGAAGTTATTCAGACTGCCCAATCTAATGTACACTTTATGTGGCCCACTATTTTCCATCACATTACTTTTTATTTCCTGATAACATTTATCACAATCCAAAATTATCTTATCTATGTTTACTGTCTATCTTTATGCACTAAATGTGGTTTTCTCGAAGGAAGGTACTGTGTCTCTACCTGACAGTTCTTGAAACACACTAGGAGCTCAATAAATATGTATGAGGAAGAAATGGGGATAGAAAGACACTATCTTGGTTGTGGATTGGCTTGATTTCATTTTGCATGTCATTTGAGTCATACTTTATAATAAAGAAAGAATAAAAGAGTACCTCCAGACACAACTGAAAGAAGGAATATTTTTAAAATTCATTTTA
>NW_012153067.1:16744-16990 GCF_000956105.1 Propithecus coquereli | reverse complement strand
TTTCAATTTTTCCCCCATTCAGTATGATATTGGCTGTGGGTTTGTCATAAAAGGACTTGATAATTTTAAGGTATGAGCCATCTATGCCTATTTTGTTACGAGTTTTTATCATAAAGGTGTGTTGGACTTTGTCAAATGCTTTTTGTGCATCTATCGAGAGAATCATATGATCTTTGTTCTTGCTTTTATTTATGAAGCGAATTGCATTTATAGAAGATGTAAACAGATAGAAAAATCTACCTTGCT
>NW_012153067.1:5438-5790 GCF_000956105.1 Propithecus coquereli | reverse complement strand
TAACACCATGTTCTAGTCATTTCAACTCAACAGCATGGAAATCTCATGACTCTGAGTATGTTTTTGAAATGTGAGATGTGTCCACTTGCATAGGAGGCATGTTAGATATTTCCATACAAAATTTTAACAATATTGTTTGTTTATGGGTTTTATTTTTAAAATGAAAAATAGAAAAAAAATAAAAAAGACAACATCAGGTTTGTTTTGTAATACTGCAGATCCCCTTGTAGAATCAATCCCTTACCAGATGGCCAATCATTTGAAATGGCTGAATTTAAGGCCTTGCCTAGGGCATGTTAAATTGTTAAAAATTAAAATGGTAAATATATTCACTTATAGTTGATATGCTTTT
>NW_012153067.1:0-620 GCF_000956105.1 Propithecus coquereli | reverse complement strand
GAGGGAGGGACGAACAGATCCGAGGAGCAAATGGAGCCCACCCAGCACACTGGCCCTACTGCCTATCCCTGTCAGAGGAGCTCCTCCTCAAGGGGAAGCAAGAACATACCTTTCCACTGAGGCTGTCCTCTCCCTGCCCATTACACTGACTGCCTGGTGCTGCTTCTCTCTGGAAGAGCTGCTCACTGTGACCTCATCATGAGCAGGGACAATATCTCATTAATTAATGCCTCCCCAGTACCTGGCATAAAAAGTGTACACTAGAAACGTTTGCTCATTGAATAAGTGAATAATCTATTGATATAATCAATATATTTACTGTAAATTGAAGTTTATAATGTATAAATATATGAGGTACAAAGTGATGCTATGATTTATGACTACAACACGGAATAATTAAGATAGTTAAGATATCCATCAACTCCAGTTCTTAACACTTTTTGTGGTGAGAAGATTCGAAATTTACTCTCTTAGCAATATAAAGTACTCTCTTATTAACTACACACACCACACTGTGTAATAGAACATTTTAAATATTAATGAATGTTATAAAAAATTTCTGATTAACTGAGGAAGAATAAATATGTTGGAACCCACTTACCATACCATGAGTGCTGTAT
>NW_012153066.1:14747-15508 GCF_000956105.1 Propithecus coquereli | reverse complement strand
CAGGGCCTATGCACTGGCTGTTCCGTCTTCCTGCTACACTCCTCCAGACAACCACGTGACTTGCTCCTTCCCTAAATGTCGGTATATACTATTGCCCCAAATCTGGATCCACCCCAGAAGAGAGCACTCTTACTATGCCCATTCTATAGAGGAGGAATTCACGGCCCAGAGAAGGTCCTTCATGTTTCCAAGGACACACAGCACGGAAGGGGCTGGCCCGGGGGCTTGGACCTAGAGCACGTGCCCTTGGCCACCACATCATACATCTTCCCGTGGAAAAGAAAAGTTCCCACCCCATCCGGTCCCTGAATCTTGTGCCCTTCCTTATGGCTGACACACCCTTTACCCCGACAGCGCTGGTGACTCATCACAGCATTGCAGAGAGGGATGCTGAGGTCTGGGAAGCAGGAGACAAGCCGGGGAAGACTTGGGCAGTGTGGACAGGAGGTTTGCGTGAAAAGCTAGAAGTTCTAGGAAAGACAGGTTGAGACGGCAGAAGAAAGTGGGGACGGGAGGTCCTACCCTCTTGGAACTCCCCAGCAATAAGCATAGTATTCCTCTTTTCATGAGATGTTTTAAGCAAACCGAAAAAATCACAGAGTAAATGAATGAAACATTTGTGAACCTGCCACCCAGTTTTGTCTAACCTTGACATCTTGCCGTTTTTCACTTATTTTTTTTTAACATTATATATATGTTAAAAGCATCACTCTCTCTTTCTTCCCTACCTTTCGTGTGCTGCTCCCTCTGCCTGGGACACC
>NW_012153066.1:1288-2167 GCF_000956105.1 Propithecus coquereli | reverse complement strand
ACTTATAAGTGAGAACATGCGCTATTTGTCTTTCTGTGCCTTGCTAATTTCCTTCAACATAATGACCTCCAGTTCCATCCATGTTGCTGCAAATGACAGAATTTTATTCTTTTTTAAGGCTGAATAGTATCACGTTTTGTATATAGGCCGCGTTTTCTTTATCCATCCATCGGCTGATGAACACTCGGATTGATCTGACAGCTTGGCTATTGTGAATAGTTCTGCAATAGTTCTGTAATACATTCTGGTATCTCTTTGATATACTGATTTTTTTTCCTTTGGATAAAAAGGCAGTCTGGGATTGCTGGATCATATGGTAGTCCTACTTTTAGTTTCTTGAGAGATCTCCATACTGTTTTCCATGGCAGCTGTACTAACTTACATTCCCACCAACAGTGTGCAAGAATTCCCTTTTCTCCGCATCCTCACCAGCATCTGTCATTTTTTCTCTTTTTAATGATAACCATTCTAACTGGGGTAAGATAATATCTCATTGAGGTTTTGATTTGCATTCCCTGATGATTAATGATGTTGACCATTTTTTCTTATACCTGTTGGCCATTTGTATGTCTTCTTTTGAGAAATATCTATTCATGTCCTTTGCCCACTTTTTAATGTGGTTATTTGTATTTTTACTGTTGAGTTGTTTGGGCTAAAAGGAACAAACTACTGTTATACACAATACCTGGATGAATCTCCAAGATTTATGTTGAGTGAAACCCTTGCAAAAAAGTGTAAGTTTCTACAATTCCATTGGTACGAAGTTTTATAATAACCAAACTTATCCGTGGTAGAAAAAAAATGGAAGAATTGTTGCCTCTGAGGCCTTGGGGATTGATTGGGAATATAAATAATTGTATGTGTGTGTTTGTGTATATA
>NW_012153066.1:0-1238 GCF_000956105.1 Propithecus coquereli | reverse complement strand
ACTTATAAGTGAGAACATGCGCTATTTGTCTTTCTGTGCCTTGCTAATTTCCTTCAACATAATGACCTCCAGTTCCATCCATGTTGCTGCAAATGGCAGAATTTTATTCTTTTTTAAGGCTGAATAGTATTACGTTTTGTATATAGGCCGCGTTTTCTTTATCCATCCATCCACTGATGAACACTCGGATTGATCTGACAGCTTGGCTATTGTGAATAGTTCTGCAATAGTTCTGCAATACATTCTGGTATCTCTTTGATATACTGATTTTTTTTCCTTTGGATAAAAAGGCAGTCTGGGATTGCTGGATCATATGGTAGTTCTATTTTTAGTTTCTTGAGAGATCTCCATACTGTTTTCCATGGCAGCTGTACTAACTTACATTCCCACCAAAAGTGTGCAAGAGTTCCCTTTTCTCCGCATCCTCACCAGCATCTGTCATTTTTTCTCTTTTTAATGATAACCATTCTAACTGGGGTAAGGTAATATCTCATTGAGGTTTTGATTTGCATTCCCTGATGATTAATGATGTTGAGCATTTTTTCTTATACCTGTCATCCATTTGTATGTCCTCTTTTGAGAAATGTCTATTCATGTCCTTTGCCCACTTTTTAATGTGGCTATTTGTTTTTTTACTGTTGAGTTGTTTGGGCTAAAAGGAACAAACTACTGTTATACACAATACCTGGATGAATCTCCAAGATTTATGCTGAGTGAAACCCTTGCAAAAAAGTGTAAGTTTCTACAATTCCATTGATACAAAGTTTTATAATAACCAAACTTATCCGTGGTAGAAAAAAAAATGGAAGAATTGTTGCCTCTGAGGCCTTGGGGATTGATTGGGAATATAAATAAGTGTGTGTGTGTGTGTGTGTGTATATATATATATTTTTATATATGTATTTGTCATAACAGCATGCTATACACTCTTCTAACCTTTTTTTTTTACTTAATATATCCTGGTGAATCTTCCATATCCATACACAAGATCTGTCCTTGTTCTTTTACATGCCTGTGTAGTATTCCAGTGGGTGGATAGACCATAGCATATTTTCTCAATCCTGTACTGATAGACATGGGGGTCATTCCCATTGCTTGTCAAACCATTTGAATGCTGCCATTGTTTTAAAGATTTGGAAACCCAACCTGGCAATTCTCAATGAATGAGTCGAAGAGTAGAGGCTCTTCTGGTCAAAACCCATAGCGCATCATTAAGTCTTTGGGCTTCCTCACTCCGG
>NW_012153065.1:12681-12969 GCF_000956105.1 Propithecus coquereli | reverse complement strand
TTTCTTAGTAATGACAGTTTTAAAGAATCCAGGCCAGTTGTTTTGAAAATGTCCCTCTGTTTAGTTTATTTCCTCATGACTAGATTCAGCTTAAATATTTCTCACCAGGAGCACTACGTGGGTAATGTGCCCTCCTTAGTATTAACACATTGCACTTTGAGAGACATGGTGCCAGTTCGTCCCATTGTTGATAATGCTAAGTCTGATCCCCATTAAAACTATCTTATTTTTCTATGTGGGTTTTGTTTTTTCCTCGAGGTTTTGTTTTATCCTTCATCCAAAAAGACT
>NW_012153065.1:1944-4695 GCF_000956105.1 Propithecus coquereli | reverse complement strand
GGGGGTGTTGTTGATGCTTACCTAATTGAAATATCTGATTTTTTTAACTGACAAATTTAACCAAGGATCCAAAAGACCTGCATACTGAAAACTATAAAACACAGATAAAAGAAATTAAAGAAAATACAAATAGATATTTTGCATTCATGGATTGGAAGAATTAATATTATGAAAATGTCTGTACCACCCAAAGTGATCTACAGATTTAATGAAATCCCTATCAAAATTCCAATGTCATTTTTCAGAGAAATGGAAAAAACAACCCTTAAATTCATATGGAACCACAAAAGACCCTGAATAGCCAAAACTCCCCTGACTTTTTATTTGCAATGTGAAAAGCCATTTCTTGTTTCAGGACAATAGATTTTTAAAGACACTATTGAAATAAGTTAATACACATTTGGCAAAACTTCAGTTTAGATTGGTTCCTGATTTTAACCAATGACCTTTTATTCAACATAAGAGTTGAATAAACCCTGGACTTTCCCAGATTAAAAATACACATAAACCTGGAAGCAGCCACCACAAAATATCACTGTGCAAACATGATAAAATGCAGAAGTAGATCATTTACATTCAATGAGTAACAAGGTATTTACAGGAATTAGCTGTCCTTGACCAGCCCAACTCTGTTCATACAGCTTATGCTTTCACTTTATTGATGCCTGTAAATAAACATTTCTTGTCTTAATGTGTCCTGGTTCACCATTCAGCACATAAAGGGCTATATTTTATAGCTATGGGCTACAACTTAACCTCCAGGGAAACTGTGTGATTTCTTTCCTCTTGCATAGCCTGGCGTCTGCTGTGGAGGCCTCCATCCCAGGGACTTCCAATTAGAATCAATAATTTGTTGCCTATGGGACAGTTATCCACAACTTCGGGGTGTTTTCATTACTTTGGAAAGCAGCTATTATTCTGGAGAAAGAAGTGAAACTAGTATTTGTAAGAGCAGAGGTTTTTATGGGTGGTGGGGAAGGAGTAGGCATGGAGACAGTTTCTGGTTTTGCATCTGGATAATCAGGAGTTAAATATAAAATGCAAAGGGTCTGAGGTGACCACAGACCCTTTTATATTTTAAAAGGAATTGGATCAGCAAAGGTGGCTTTAAACTGTACCTACAAGTCTAAATGGAATTTGGAAATACTTTAATAGCTTCTTGGCTCCCACACATGGAGCACTTACTATATCCCACATACGGTGCTACATGCCTGATAAATATTGTCTCATTTAAGCCTTGCATGTCCCTGTGAGGCAGACATCCCTACATGAATCTTAGAGGTAAAGATCCTGAGGCTTAAAGAAGTCAAGCAGCTACCTAGAGACACACAATGAGTCAGTGGCAAAAGCTGAGTTGTCTGTCCCCCCAAAACCCAGGCCCTAAATCACACTGATGCGAGATATAGTCATCATGGTAATCCAGTCTTAGTCCAAATCCATATCCTGGCCCCAGTGAAAAATGGCCCAGTTTACACAATGCACTGTCTTTACTTGGCAATGAATCAATGGTGTTAACTAAGTTTACCTAGTTTTATTCCCCCCCATTTTTCCTACATTGATGGCATTTTCCAGTTTTATTTGGGGGGTTAAAATTAAAGGAATTCCTTTAAGAAACAATTATAAATGTTAAATAAGTTCGGGATTTTTTTGTTTTGTTTTGTTTTTTAAATTGCTGCATGGCTCACACTATGTTGCCTACGCTAGACTCGAACTCCTGAGCCTCCTGAGTACCTGGGACTTCAGCTGCACTCCCCACTGCACCCAGCAAGTATTTTCTGAGGAACTATTATTTCTATCAGACAGGTGATAATCACCAAGGAAGCACGAGACACAATTTCTGTCACAATGCATTTATTCAACAAACACTGAGCACCCATTTTTTTTAAACCAGATCTTGTTTAGACACAAGGAGTGAAATAGTGTATATGACTGACTCACTATACTAAAAAAAAAACTATCATTCTAAGAAGAAGACAATTCCAAAGAAACAAAGTAGAACACAGTGTGAGAACTTCCCTGGGTGCCACATAAGTACATGGCAGGGGAATGGGGTGTTTAATCCAAACTCAGCCAACCAGGAAAACTTCTGGCAAGAAGTGATGCCTACTCCAAGTCATAAAAGGCAAATACAAATCAGTCAGATGATCAAAAAGGTGAGAGAGGAAAAACAAATGAACTGGCCTAGAAAAAGAGATAGTAAGTTTGGGGTTTTGGTAAAACAGCGAAAGGATTTCGGTGTGGTTAGAGTATGGATCGATGGTCTCTAATTTGCAGAAAATTAGCATAACCTTGGAAGCTTGGAAAACTCTCCAATGCCCAGGTTGCACTCCATATCTGTTAAGTCAGAACTCTCTGGAGGTGGGATGCAGACATCAGCGAATTCTAAAGCTCTCTGGCTAATTTCAATGTGCAGCCAAGTTTAGGAACCAGTGGTGCAGAGCAGTAGTTCTCAAAGAGCGGTCTAGAGACAGTTAGTGTCAGCACTAACTAAACATACAAACCTTACTCACAGTATTGGAGGAGAAGTGGCAGAACCAAACCATTAAAATACAGAATGCTGAACCCACCCCCTGAGTTTCTGATTCATAGGTCTGGTGGGGCCTGAGCATTTGCATTCCTGATAAGTTTCTGAGTGATTGTGGTGCTGATGGTGCAGGCCTGGGAGCCACACTCTGAGAACCACTGGTCGAGAGAAACGCTTCTCAAACTGTAATGTGCATATGATCACCTAGGGATCTTATTAAAATGCAG
>NW_012153065.1:0-1894 GCF_000956105.1 Propithecus coquereli | reverse complement strand
TATGAGTTAGGAGTATTGTAGAGTATCTGATTTTTTCCTGTAAACTTTTGTTCTGTCCTCTAGGAGCATTTAATGTCCCTCTGGGGTGTGGTTGAGAACTGATCAAGCCAACAGAGCAGCAGAAGAATAAAAACTTTTTAAAAATTTGCTAATGCCTTGCCAGGAATATTTACATTAGATATGTTGCAGATTTTATGGATCTGAATAAAGTCACTCAGTGTTCTTTGTAACTTCCTAAAGCATTGTGTCATTTGAGGAGACACATTTTCTCCCTGTCCTTGAACAGACAGTTAGGTGTAATAATATTATGGAGCTGGAATTCAGTAGGATGAGTTTTCATAATGTAGAAATTCTACAGAAAATAATGATTGTTTTTCAGGTAAGTAAAGCATACATTTATTTGGTATACAGATTCCAGTCTCCTCAAATGTCTCTTCTTGTATTAAACAAGCCCCTGTGCCATATCTAAATGTCCCCTCTCTTTTCTGGCCAATTCCCTTGGGGACAATGATCCTGTCCTTTTCATCTTTGTATCCTTTATGAGCCCCTCACCCAGAGCCTTGAGTGCAGAATGCACTTGCAAACAAGAGTCAACATTTTGGGGGCAGTTGTCCTATACCTGGCCCACTACCCTTATGCTTATCTGCTCAACAATCCTGCTACTAATCTTATTCCGTTTTCCAGATAAGGAAACTGATGTGCTCAAAGGTAAACAAATTTTTCAGTGTTCATATGACTAGTAGGCAGCCCTAGAACTCAGGCCTGTGTTTTAACTACTATATGCTAATGAACCCATCTATTACAGGTGTCATGTTGTACAAAAAAATAAAGAAAATACACACACACACACACACACACGCACACACACACACACTTTTTTCTCTCGAGGGAAGCTCAGGATTCAACTAGGCTGATAAACCCAGGCTTGGTGACCAAGCCTATGGCTTACCAGCTGTGTTGGTCTTAGGTGAATAAATCAGGCTTGCTGATACTCCGGTTCTTTATCTGTAAAATGTGGATAATTCATGGTAGCTAATTCGTTGAAAGATAGGTCATTTAAATAAAATATGGTATCTGAAGTTTGGAGTTCTGCTTATTTCTCTCTCACTTTACTCCCTTTCACCTGGTACAGCCACAGGAAGGTACCCCTCTGTGACTCTAATGAAAGTGGAGGGCACCATTTGTGGGGGGCGGGGGGTGTTGTTGATGCTTACCTAATTGAAATATCTGATTTTTTTAACTGACAAATTTAACCAAGGATCCAAAAGACCTGCATACTGAAAACTATAAAACACAGATAAAAGAAATTAAAGAAAATACAAATAGATATTTTGCATTCATGGATTGGAAGAATTAATATTATGAAAATGTCTGTACCACCCAAAGTGATCTACAGATTTAATGAAATCCCTATCAAAATTCCAATGTCATTTTTCAGAGAAATGGAAAAAACAACCCTTAAATTCATATGGAACCACAAAAGACCCTGAATAGCCAAAACTCCCCTGACTTTTTATTTGCAATGTGAAAAGCCATTTCTTGTTTCAGGACAATAGATTTTTAAAGACACTATTGAAATAAGTTAATACACATTTGGCAAAACTTCAGTTTAGATTGGTTCCTGATTTTAACCAATGACCTTTTATTCAACATAAGAGTTGAATAAACCCTGGACTTTCCCAGATTAAAAATACACATAAACCTGGAAGCAGCCACCACAAAATATCACTGTGCAAACATGATAAAATGCAGAAGTAGATCATTTACATTCAATGAGTAACAAGGTATTTACAGGAATTAGCTGTCCTTGACCAGCCCAACTCTGTTCATACAGCTTATGCTTTCACTTTATTGATGCCTGTAAATAAACATTTCTTGTCTTAATGTGTCCTGG
>NW_012153064.1:437250-437507 GCF_000956105.1 Propithecus coquereli | reverse complement strand
GAGACCAACTAGACCCCAGGAGTAGCTGCACCCATATAGGGTACAGCGTACACTAAGAAGCAAGTGGATCTAAGAGACACAAGGAGTGGATTGTGCTAGATGATGCCAGATCCCATGTTGGGACAGATGAACTAATATCATAGCCATCAGGAGTTTTGTTGATGCTCACAGCCATGACTCTTTCCAGAAAGTTCCCTTGATTGAAGAATACTGCCTCATCTAAGTTGACATCCTCCCAGAAACAGCCTATATCCAAA
>NW_012153064.1:436629-436970 GCF_000956105.1 Propithecus coquereli | reverse complement strand
TGGTCCCACAGATCCCTGAAGCTTTATTTATTTTTAGTCTTTCTTCTTTTCTAAGAGATGTATTTATGACTATACATTTCCATCAAAGAATGGCTTCAACTGAATTATGCCAACTTTGATAGATCACTTCTTCATTACAGGCTGAGCATCCCTAACCCAGAAATGCAAAATCTGAAATGTTTCAAAATCTAAAACTTTTTGAGCACCAACCTGATGATCCATGGAAATGCATATTGGGGCTTTTTGAATTTCAGATTTTTGAATTAGGGATGCTTAACTGGTATAATGCAAATATTCCAAAATCAAAATATATCCAAAATCCAAAACATGTCTGATCCCAA
>NW_012153064.1:433594-434963 GCF_000956105.1 Propithecus coquereli | reverse complement strand
ATTTTTATTTCTGTTGTGTTTTCTATCTTGTAGGTACCTGTTTGACATTCGTTCTCTGCCATTCAATGTAATAAATGCAAAATAGTCTCAGGAGGAAAGTAAAACCCATGAAACAGAAACTTTTATTTGCATCTTAACAAATTGCAGGCAGACATTCAGTCTGGACACACATTTTCTAAACCACTCAAGTTTTATAGGTGTAATTGGAGGGGTCTCCATGAAGATATTTCTTATTCCATCACAAGGCTTTACTGGGGCACTTTTTAAGTCATTCTATAATGAAAGAGAAGAAAATCACTCTTCCACCAACCAGCCAATACATGCCTCAGTCTGCAGCAGGTAACCTAAAACAGATGTAACAGAAGCAAAATTAAGGATTGGCAGATATGCTAAGTGTAGTGGAAGGCATCTTCCTTTTTGTTGCAATTATTGAGTCAATACTGGGAGTTTTAGGGAATGGGATTATAGGACTGGTAAACTGCATTGACTGTGTCAAGAATAAGTTTTCTATACTTGGCTTTATTCTCACTGGCTTAGCTATTTCTAGAATTTGTCTGATATGGCTGATAATAATAAATGGATTTATGCAGTTATTCTCTCCAGATACGTATTACTCTGGTAAGGTAATTGAATATATGAGTTACATATGGGTAATTATCAATCAATCAAGTACATGTTTTGCCACCAGCTTCAACATCTTCTATTTCCTGAAGATAACAAATTTTTCCCACTATGCATTTCTCTGGTTGAAAAGTGGAATCAATAGAATTCTTCTTCTTCTGGTGGGATCCTTGCTTATTTCATGGTTACTTACTTTTCCACAACTTGCCAAGGCTATTAATGATCATAAAATGAAGACTAGAAATACAACCTACTGATTCAAGATGGTTAAAAATGAATACTTTATTCATCAGGTTTTGCTAAATCTGGGAGTCCTTTTCTTCTTTACACTGTCCTTAATTGCATGTTTCTTGTTAGTTTCCCTTTGGAGACACAATAGACAAATGCAATCGAATGCCACAGGATTCGGAGACCCCAACACAGAAGCTCGTGTGAGGGCAATGAAAGTTTTGATATCCTTTGTCATTCTCTTTATCTTGCATTTTTTAGGCCTTGCCATAATAATGTTATATTTTGCTATGCCAGAAAACAAACTGCTGGTGATTTTTGGAATGATAATCACATTCTGTGGTCACTCATTCATCCTAATTCTAGGAAACAGCAAACTAAAGCAAGCCTCTTTGAGGGTACTGCAGCAATTAAAGTGTTGTGAGAAAGGGGAAAATCTCAGAGCCACACAGACAAGCTTGGGGAGAAATGGATGTTCTAAGAGAATAATCCAGTGAGGAAATCCTTGAAGATCTATTTC
>NW_012153064.1:429411-431109 GCF_000956105.1 Propithecus coquereli | reverse complement strand
AATTGTTCATTTGTTTTCTTCTTATCTTTTCATGTCTGATGGTTTTTCTTACCAATTTTGTAACTACTTTATACATTAACATTATGTCATATGAGCATTATGATTTTTTTCTTAATTTGCTCTTTAAAAACAACTTTGTGATGTTTGGGGAAATAGGTTTGTAATTAATACAAACTCAAATAGATTTATGTTTTTCTTTATGTTTTCTTCTACTGATATTTTTGCCAATATTAGCTTAGTTTTATTGATACCTATTCCTTTATCAATAGCTTTACTTTTTACAACAAAATAACACAGTTTCATTGCACTGAAAATTAGAAAACACAGAAAGGTATTAAGGAGAAATTGATCATGCACATTTGCAATACTCAACTAATCATTGTTAATATGTTTCTACATAGATTTTAAGAAAGATTTCAAGATAGATAGATAATAGGTAGATAATAGGTATGTTGTTTAGAAGTCTGTTTTGATTAGATTTATATATAAACTGGATAGATGGGTTATCTGTGGATAGCAGGTTTAGAGATAATTTTTATTTCCTTTTAGTCTTTTGTAATTTTCTATGCAATAATTTATGTAATCAGAAATATAAAATTAAATAAAAGATGAGATATGTGAAAAAAATCTGTTTGCTTCACTTTCTGTGAGAAACAGGAAAGAATCGTCCCCAGTGTTTGCAAGAACTGTGTAAGTACTAACTCCGGTGTCTGCTGCCTTTGTAGGTCTGATTATATACTTCGTTGTTTGCACTGATTTTGATTATGTTGGCTTGGTCCTCATGTATTTTGTGATTCTATTTTGAACTCCATTTCATTAGAATTTTATCTGTGGGAGTTCTTTGAGATCGAGTTTACAGTGTACTCTGTCAGAAAGGATTTGAATTTGTTTGCAAAGGCTGACTGGGGTCACTACCAGTCTTAAACTTCTTTAAGCTAAAACTTTCAGTTTGTAATTTCTTAGGCTATACAGAGTACAAATTCCGGTCCCAAATATATATGCATGCAAGGCATTAGAAATTCTCAGAATGACAAGTCTTTACATTCCTCTTTCAATTCAGTGTTATGGTTGAGAGGTAAGCACTTCTACTTTTAATCTTTTGCTGGACATATATTATTTTCTCATTTTTCCCATTAAGGTATTGCCTTTCAGGGGTCTGGGTTTATTGATAGTATCAAATCTTACCTCCAGCTTTGGAGAGGCCCAAGCCAGGTATCTTATCCTACGTGCCCATGGTCCCTTAAAACTTAAGCACTGGTTTACAAATGGATGAAGACATACAATAGAATACTATTCAGGGCAGGACGGTGGCTTGAGCCTGTAATTCTAGCACTCTGGGAGGCTGAGGCTGGAGGATCGCTTGAGTGCAGGAGTTCAAGACCAGCCTGAGCAAAAGCGAGACCCTATTTCTACCAAAAATAGAAAAAAATGGCCAGGCATGGTGGTGCACACCTATAGTCCCAGCTACTCAGGAGGCTGAGGCAGGAGGATTGCCTGAGCCCAGGATTTTGAGGTTGCTGCGAGCTATGATCATAGAACTCTCTACCCAGCATGAGGGAGTAAGAATCTATCTCAAAAAAAAAAAGTACTATCCAGCCATAACAATTAAAAAAATGAAATCCTGTCATTTGCAGAAACATGGATGGAACTGGAGGACATTATGTTAAGTGAAATGAGCCAGGAACAGCAAGTTAAACA
>NW_012153064.1:413502-416459 GCF_000956105.1 Propithecus coquereli | reverse complement strand
TTCATGGTTATAAGAACCAATGTGGGGATTTTTCTAGTTTTCAGGCATGTCTATTCCAATTATACATTCAGGAAATGTAAAAATAACCATGGAGTGGGCCCATGAAACCTAGGTCCTTTAATACCTGATCAAAATTTTTATTGGTTAACCATAGTGGTGTTTGGGGTCCTCAAGAATTAGTGTGAATTCAAAGTTAATGTCCACTAATTCATTACAGTCTGGGTATTTTTTAGAGTCACCCTGGTAAATGGCAGAGGGGATGTCTCGGAAGACCATCCATAGAATATATTAATGCCTGTGGCAGTGCTGCAGGGCCTTTCCTCAAGAGGATCTGGCCTCTTTTCAGTCAAAGGGCTTTGAATTTGTAAAGTGACTTGGAATTGGAAACCAGGTAAAATCTATGTTTTTCCTTTGTGGCAACTCAAGTCAGTTTTCTCGTCACCAGATGCAGAATGTCTGCTGTTGTAAAGATAAGTAGGATTTTAGTAGCCTGCCCATCTCTTTCATTCTAAAGACCATAACCTATTTGCTATTACCAAAGATATCTGAGGGCCCAAGTGTGCTAGTCACCACTTAGTTCTTGCTGTTGAATATAGTATTTGTGTCCATCTTGTCCCCACTGGTTAGGCACTGACACTGCAGGATCCCATCATCCCCACTGAAATTGGGACACCCTCCTCAAGCATCTACCATCATCGTACCTTGTGCTGAGAAGACAGACACTGCAAAGCTTTTCAAGGATACTGGTAATTCCCTTAATGAGGTATTTCTTGATGCCCTAGTAAATGCAGTGTCTTTCAGGCTCCCTCCGGTTATGACCTGAGGGTCATAATGGGGAAAGGGTGAAGGTCACATATGGTAAATTCAACTTAATATTTTTATCATCCTACACCTTTAGACTCTTTCCTCTGCATTCTAGAGTTCCAGCAATTAGCTGTAAATAAGAATTTATTTAAAGATTTAGTCAACCGAGCAAGTAAACTAGCTACAAAAGCTAACACATTAAACCTAGAATCTGTGATAGGGACCAACTATAAATATATCAATCTACTTACCAGGATCCATCTCCAAATTAAATTTTAGCCATATTTTCCAAGTAATTGATTCCTTCTTGAAGTTCCTGGTCAACAGCTCAGATTGATGGATATGAAATATACAGAGCTTAAAATGAGAAATATTGTGCAAATCCAAGAAATCAGATCCATTCCTATTTGCATCTTTGAGCCTTTCAGTTGTCACTACACAAAAAGGAAATTACTCGCCTCAATCCATGTAGTCTTTAGGCAGTTCTCGCCCAGAGCAGGACAAGCTGTCTTCTTGACCTGGATCACACCTGACAGAAAGGTGGGATAAAGGCAATTGCAGCATGGCCTAAGGGGGGTGGCACACAGATATACCTTTCTTCCCTGGTCAGCTGAAAGCCACTTCATCATCAGTGATAGTCAAAATCAGAACTCTCCGCTGACATGCCAAGTTCAATACAGGCGGTACATATGATTTTGGTTGTTGGTGAATTGACTATAGGGATTTGGGGAAATGGATTCATTGCACTAGTTAACTGCATTGGCTGACTCAAGAGAAGAGATGTCTCCTTGACTGGCATCATCCTGACCAGCTAGGTCATCTGCAGAATTTGCTTATGATGTGTAATATCATTCAATGACTTCGTCATGCTGCTCTCTCCAGGTACACATGACAATGGTGACCAAGCAAGCATTTTGGATGTTGTCTGGACACTTGCCAATAATTTAAGTGTCTGTTTTACATCTTGCCTCAGCATCTTCTACTTACTCAATATAGCTAATATAGTCCATCCATTTTTCTTCCAGTTGAAGCTAAAAATCACCAGAGTCATCTTTGGGATCCTTCTGAGGTCTTTTCTCAACTCCTTAATTGTTAGCATTTCAATGAATAATGATATGTGGCATCACTTCTTCAAGGCCAGCCATGAAGAAAACATTACTTGGCAATTCAAAGTGAGTAAAATCCCAAATACTTTCAAATAGATGCCTCTGAACCTGGGAGGTATTGTTCCCTTTATTCTTTGCCTGATCTCATTTTTCTTGTTGCTTTTCTTCCTATTTAGACACACTAAGCAGATGAAACTTCGTGCCACAGAGTGCAGAGACCCCAGCAGAGAAGCCCACAAGGGCCATGAAGGCAGTGATCATCTTTCTGCTCCTCCTCATTGTGTACCATGCAGTCTTTCTGGTAATAACCTCTAGCTTTCTGATTCCTCAGGGAAAACTAGCGGTGATAATTGGTGGCATAGTAACTGTCATTTTCCCATCAAGTCATTCTACATCCTGATCATGGGAAACAACAAGCTGAGAGAAGCTTTTTCTGAAGGTGTTAAGAGTTGTGTAGAATTTCTGCAAAGAAAGGAAGCCCTTTGTTCCATAGAGACCCTTAGAGAATATCCTTGAATACAGGAGAAAGAAATCAAGGAAAGACTTTCTCCTTTCTCCCAAGTGTTTGCATTCATTTTTTTCTTATATGTTATTGGAAATCATTAATATCTTTTGTGTTTCTTCACATTTATGTCTTGTTTAGTTTAGAATCTAACGTTATCATTGAACCACATATGTTTTCTTTGTCTTCACAGGAAAAATGAATCTAAATCCCACACTAATATTTCACGTTATTGACTAAATGCAAAGAGGTTCTAATTCTTTTCTTTCGTATATATACTGGCAAATGCCTTGTACTCAATGAGTAGAAGCATTTCAGGCAAACAGACCATGGGGAAGAAATTTGAGAAATCATTAGCCTTTCCTATAAAATCGATCGTGTAAAAAACTCTCTTCTTTGAACTGAAAACCAGTTTTTATCTTTACTGCCCTATCCCTTTCATTTCTGGAAAGGTTTGTCCAGATCAATAGGGGAGAAAAACAATCTTTGGTAAGATTCTGCATAGGATGATATATGATGTGAGAAAAGAAGTATGATTTAAGAAA
>NW_012153064.1:411929-413452 GCF_000956105.1 Propithecus coquereli | reverse complement strand
AATATATTTATTAAAGTAGATTTGATGGATATTTATAAAACTGTGTACTCAAAAAGTGAAACATTTCTTTTATATAAAATCCTACAAAACATGCACAAAAATTAACTATATGTTAAGATATAAAATAAAATCAATAAATTCCAATACAGAAGAAGTAAAAGAAAAAAGCAATTGTCTCTGACCACAGTGTAAAAAATGATTAGATATTCCATTTCAACCACAAATTGATAACATCTCTTAAAAATTTTTGAGTCAAAAGGGAAACACTAACCAACATTGGAGAATGTCTAGGGAACAATGATAATAAGATTACTACAGTAAGAATTCATAAGATGCTTTGTTGGGGTTGTCAAAAGGCAACCCCATATTTGATGATTTGCTAGGAAGACTCACAGGGCTCAGGATATAGTCGTACTCACAGCTAAGATTTATTATAATGAAAGGATACAAAGCAAAATCAGCAAAGGGAAAGGGTGAAGTTCAGAAGAAACGAGGAACCAGCTTCCAAGAGTCTTCTCCCAATAAAGTCACAAGGGACGTGTTTTACTCTCTCTTGCAATGCATTGTGACAAATGTTGTCTACTAGTGCAACTCACTAGAAACTCAGTGCCAAGAATTTTAACTGGAGGCTAGTCACGTAAGAATCCTCTGCATAGAATGTACCAAAATTCCAGACTCTCAGAAGGAAAGCAGGTGTTCAGCATAATCCACATTGTTTATAAACACAATTTGAGCACCGTGAGACACTCTTACCAAGGAACGGTGAGCACTCTCCCAAAATCTAAGTTCCCAGATTTTGAAGTTCATAATTTCTCAAGCAGTACTTTCTAAAAATATCAGTCTCAGGCCTGCTATGTTAATTCTTTTCTCCATAAATGCACCTAAAACAATGATCAGGAGATAACTCATATACTTAACAACATATATCAGAAAATATCCAACTCAGAAAAGTCATGAAAAGGAAAACAAAGTAAACTAAAAGAAAGCAGAAAGAATGATCAGATGAAAAAAGTAAATGCTGAAATTTATGAATTGGACAGCACACGTTTTTGAGAGGTTAAAAAATTAATATTAATATAAACCAATAAGTAATCTAATCAATTAAAAAATAGTGTGACAGGGAACAAATAACAAATGCATAAGCTTAATTCTTGGCAAATAAACTTTTAAACTTCTATGCAGTAGATAGGAAAATATATATTAACATTGAAACCTAGAAAGAATAGGAAACATAAATATACTGACTTCCATAAAGGAATGAGTGAAAATTTAACCAAAAAAAAGAAAGAAAGAAAAAAAAGCCCCAGACTCGGATGAAAAACAAATTCTACTAAACCTTTAAAGATAATTCCAACACTATTTAAGCTATTCTAGATTAAAAAAGAAAAAAGCTTTAAGAAAAATTTTTGAAGTTCTGTGTTGATACCAGAACCTATCAGACTAAACAATAACAACAACAAAAAAACTACAGTCTAATTCTATATTTTGGCTTTGGGATGTAAATATCAATATAAAATTTATAA
>NW_012153064.1:395347-397524 GCF_000956105.1 Propithecus coquereli | reverse complement strand
CCATGCCCGGCTAATTTTTTCTATATATTTTTAGTTGTCCAATTAATTTCTTTCTATTTTTAGTGGAGACGGGGTCTCGCTCTTGCTCAGGCTGCACATACTCTTGCTAAAAGAAGCAATGTATGTCTATAACAAATACAGAGTAAATTACAAAAAGAGAAGGAAAATGAGTGGTTAATAAAATTCCATTCCACTGTGAACATCAAATTCCTCTTCTCTGTAATATTATTGAAACATTTGGTCTGGCATGTCTCAGGTTGTGTGTGTTCTGACCTGGTAGTACATTTTTGCTTTTACTCCCACCATCTTCTACATCTAATTCAGGTATCTTTCAACCCACTCATTTTCTTTTACTACAATTAAAATACTAATCACTTGAAAATTATCAATTGTTTTCTTGCCATTATGTAAAATCCACTTTGTAAAATACAGACATTTATAGCCCTAAGTATATAAACTTCCTCAACTATAATTCTAATATTCTAGTTATTTATGTTGTGATTTGTTGTATAAGACAGGAGAATTCAAGCTTTTTTGATGGAATATGTTAGTATAGTCTACAAAGTACCTATAAATACCCATTTGGGGATGGACTTTATATTTTTCTACAGATTTAGATGAAATAAATGTTTTATAGGATTAGTACTTCTGGGAAAGTGTCACTCCATTCGTCTGAAGTTTTTTCTTCTGTGTTTTGTTTTCTATTATCTCCAATGTTTCAAGTATCTTTAATGACCACAGTGACTGAGGTTTGAAGTAGTAGGCTTGTGACAAAATACTATCTTATAGAATTATTTTTCTTAACTATAGCATTCCCATAACTTCCATGCTATACAATACTGACATTCATAAAATCTATAGTTATTTTCAAAAACATAACAGAAAAATTAATCTAAAAAATATTTGGGAGAAGGTGTTTTCATAGTTACTGTGAGCACTTCATTCACCAGGATACACTATGAAGTAGCAATGATGTGGGTCAGAGATCATTTCCAAAATCGGAGGAAAGCAGTCACCTATAAACATCACTATACGCAACCCTCCACTGCTAAATTTGACTGGCTTATAAAAAAAAAAATTACTATGCAATCATTCAGTTTGTTCTAAAATCAGGGCTGCATCTCAGGAATGAAGGTTTGTCTGTTAAGGGAAGATGAGAGAAGATACAAATTTCCGGGAAGGTGTGAACCCAAGAATTATTCCATGGAAACGCAATGTAGTAAAATGTTTCTCAATAACTCTAAACTAAAAAAGCTATTTCAAAATAAGAAGTAGCCTGTAGAGATATAGTAAGTTTAATCTTCAGTCTCCTGCTGGAAGGGCTAAGAATCTAGAGACTCAGTTGCAATTTGGAATGGAGGACAGTGTAGATAATGAAATAAAAGATTTTACTCTCTTCATATGTCCTTGATACCATCACTACAATCAAGGTAACAGACATTTCCAACACTTCCCAAAGCTTCCTTGAGAACATTTTAAATGAAAATGAAATATCTAAAGTTAATCAACAGTCTTTTTTATCATGGTTCTTTCACCTTCTTATATATAGCATCACAAAATAAGTAACCATTAAATGTCACTTAATTAAGACAATGTATTATTTTTTTTATTCATACTTCCAACATGTAAGTATGGAGTACACACTATGCCTCAGCTAGGAACTGATAATATAACAAGAACATGACATGATTCAGCCATGGCTTTCAAAGAGTTCTTGTTTTGGGGAAGGAGACAAATTGATCCACAATTACAATATACTCTGATAAGTATTCTGGGAAAGAAGTAACTGGCAAAGGATGCCAGAGGAAAAGCATAAAAATCAGAAAGAGAAATGAAGAAGGCCTCCAGGATGTGCTCCACTGGAACTGAGTCCAAAAGGATCTACAGGAGCTAGCAAGTTAGAAAGGCAGAGAGGTGGACATGTTGGTGGTCAGCATCGGAGATGGAATTCCAGAGGGAACAGCAATGGAGAAGGCACAGCGTGTTCTAAGTCCCACGATTTACTATTTTAAGAGACATAATGCCATATAATTGTTCATCTAGATAACCAAGAGAATGAGGTAAAATTTTTGCAACTAAATAATCTACACTTAATGTTAACCTTTTAAATTGCCTGAAAATATGTAACTCTCAATGTAGAGCCAAACTTTTGATTCTTTACTAATAATCAAGATTAT
>NW_012153064.1:392305-394392 GCF_000956105.1 Propithecus coquereli | reverse complement strand
TAGATATCGAACTATATAAGGTCAACTAGAAACATTGCATATTTCTCTAGTTAAACATGCTAGGTAAAGTGGAGAGTACTTTAGTACTCATAGCAACTGGAGAGTTTTTAGTGGGGATCTTAGGAAATGCATTTATTGGATTTGTAAACTGCATGGACTGGCTCAAGAATAGGAAGATTGCCTCCATCGATTTAATCCTCACGAGCCTGGCCGTATCCAGAATTTGTCTACTGGTTATAATACTGTTAGATTGTTTTATATTGGTGCTGTATCCAGATGTCTATATCACTGGTAAACAAATGAGAATCATTGACTTCTTCTGGACACTAACCAACCATTTAAGTGTCTGGTTTGCAACCTGCCTCAGTATCTTCTATTTCCTCAAGATAGCTAATTTTTTCCACCCCCTCTTCCTCTGGATGAAGTGGAGAATTGACAGAGTGATTCTCAGGATTCTGCTGGGGTGCTTTGCCCTCTCTGTGTTTATTAGCCTTCCAGTCACTAAGAATTTGAATGATGATTTCAGGTCTTGTGTCAAGGTGAAGTGGAAAACAAACTTAAGTTTGAGATGCAGAGTAAATAAAGCTGAATATGCGTCCAACAAGATAGTGCTCAACTCGTTAACACTGTTCCCCTTTTCTGTGTCCCTGATCTCCTTTCTCCTCCTGATCCTCTCCCTGTGGAGACACATGAGGCAAATGCGGCTCAATGCCACGGGGTACAGAGACCCCAGCACAGAGGCCCATGCAGGAGCCCTGAAAGCAGTCATCTCCTTCCTCCTCCTCTTTGTTGCCTACTGCTTGTCCTTTCTCATAGCCACCTCCAGCTACTTTATGCCAGAGACTGAATTAGCTGTGATTCTGGGTGAGTCGATCGCTCTAATCTATCCCTCAAGCCATTCATTCATCCTGATACTGGGGAACAATAAATTAAGACAAGCATCTCTCAGGGTGCTTTGGAAAGCAAAGTATATCCTAAACAGAAGAAAATTCTAACAACATGCACAGATCTGAAAAGAAGCTGTTATTTTCTAGGACAAATGACGACAAGCTGTTTCTTAATTATCTCCAGTTCCTACATTAATGTTGGTTTCATGTGGTTAATTCCTCTTAAAACTTATTTAGTATAATTGCAGTTGTAATGTTGAGACTTATGTAAAGCTGACTTTGCATGTCTTTATCTCTGTCTCTGCCTCTCTGTCTCTCTGACTCTCTGTCTGTCTGTCTCTGCTCTCACTCTTCAGAGTTATTTTTTAAAACATGTTTCAGGCTAGACGAGGTGGCTCACGCCTGTAATCCTAGCACTCTGGGAGGCTGAGGTGGGAGGATAGCTTGAGTTCAGGAGTTCGAGATAAGCCTGAGCAAAAGTGAGACCCCCGTCTCTACTAAAAACAGAAAAAATTAGCCGGGCATGGTGAGTGCCTGTAGTCCCAGCTACTCAGAAGGCTGAAGCAAGAGGATCACTTGAGCCCAGGAGTCTGAGGTTGCTGTGAGCTACGATGACACCACTGCACTCTACCCAGGGCAACAGAGCGAGACTTTGTCTCAAAAAAATAAAATAAAATAAAACAAAACATGTTTCAGAATATAAATTAATGTCCTAATATTAACTGTGAGAGTAGAGGACATTTTCATATTTAGTTCTAAATCATTTCTCCAGATGCAAAGTCGTATGACTAATTCAGAACAACTGTAATAGCATCTTGGTGTTATTTGCATCCCTATGAAAAGCAGCTGGTTCATCCTCATAATCCTAGTTAGATTTTTCTTCCCAAATCATCCAACAAGCTCTACCTTTGGAAAAGACTCAATAAGGTGACAGTTCCTAATAAATTTTGTGGAATTCTATGAATGTAGCAGAATTAATACTAAGGTATATATTGTGATTTAAATAATATTGTCATAGAAAGTCCAAAGATTTTTTAGTATCATGGATCAATGAATGAACTGAAGTGAGGGAGAGAAAATTTATGTACAAACTTTCTGCAAAACAAAGAGCTTAAATAGAACTGTTGATTGTTTATTGAAGAAAATTTCTCCACAAAAGATATATGTAAGTTTGTTTTTAGTGAATTGTGACTGCACCAG
>NW_012153064.1:389901-392255 GCF_000956105.1 Propithecus coquereli | reverse complement strand
AAAAATTGCTATCCTCTGACTGAATGTCGACTTTCTACAATCTAATTGTACTAATCACTTTCGAAATGAAAATTCATTTCCATCTAGGAGACCCAATTTGTGAGTAATTTATAATTTATAGTGATGAAAATGAAGTTCCATTTACACATTTTGATTTTATCAAACACTTATGTTTTTGTTTGCTTTTTGTGTTTCCCTATTCAAAACTCAGTTTGATGGGTCCAAGTATATAGAACTGCAGCAAGAAGGTTATTGCAAATTATGAAATAAAATCTCTTTGAATTTGCATGAGAGCAATTTCAGCCAATCACTTCAGTTATCACTCAGTAAAGGTAATAATTATAATTTTTCCAGACTATAAATAACTAGGCAACCTGTTCATTTGGAGTAATCAATTGGTTTAGTCTTCATAAATGTAGAAACAATTCTATTTTAGAGAAGAACTGGACACTTCTGGAATGATATCAAAGTCAAAATAATGAAAGATGAAAACATTACTGCATGATTTGAAGAATTTATTTATCACATTCCAACAAGTCATCTGTAAATTAGTTCACCTGCAGTGATATTTGAGATCAGACTGTTCTCTCTACAAACATGTTCCATACTAAAGAAAACATCTTTGTGATCATAATAACTGGAGAATTCATAATAGGAATGTTGGGGAATGGATACATTGGACTAGTTAACTGGATTGACTGGAATAAGAAGAAAAAAATCTCCTCGATTGACTTCATCCTCACTAATTTAGCTATTTCCAGAATTTGTTTGATCGGCGTAATGGTTCTAAATGGCATAATAATGGTACTTTACCCAGATGTTTATGCAACTAATAAGCTGATGGTAATTATTTATGCTTTCTGGACACTCTTCAACTACTTAAGTGTATGGTTTTCCACTTGCCTCAACGTCTTCTATTTTCTCAAGATAGCCAGTTTCTCCCACCCTCTTTTTCTCTGGCTGAAGTGGAGGATTGACAGGGTGGTTCACTGGATCCTGCTGGGGTGCCTTGCCATCTCCTTGCTGGTCAGCCTTATAACAGCATTGGAATTGAGTCATGACTATAGGTTTTATAAAATGGCACAACATAAAAGAAACATCACTGAAATGTTGCATGTGAGTAGAATTCAATACTTCGACCCAGTGACTCTCCCTCACCTGCTTACAGTTGTTCCATTCGCTGTGTCACTGATCTCATTTTTGCTTTTAGTAAGGTCCCTATGGAGACATACTGAGCAAATGAAACTCCATGCTACTGGCTGTAGAGACCCCAGCAGAGAGGCCCATGTCAGAGCCATAAAAATTGTGACTTCGTTTCTCTTCTTCCTTTTTTTGTACTATGTGCTTTCTCTTATGGTGTCCTTTAGCTATCTTATGAAAGAACATAAGTTAGTTTTGATGTTTAGTGAGATTGTATTAATTCTCTATCCCTTGGGTCACTCACTGATTTTAATTATCATAAATAACAAACTGAGGCAGGCATCTGTCAGAATGCTGATGTGTAGAAAAATAGCCTGCATGATATAAAATCTAAGTTTTACAAATGGACTTAAAAAGCAAATCTTACTACCTAATAAAAAAACACCTAATAGAAAAATTTCTTGTAGACTCGTTCTCATTTTTTCCCAGCTATTTCATTTGTTTTGGATTCATAACTTTAACTATCATTGGAACCTAGTGGCAAAGTAATGAATACATCCTTTGTGTCTCTTTACAGCCCAGGCATGCTCATGTTTATCCTCCCTTCCCCCCAAGAATGTCTGAGCTCATGTGTCTCTTCCTGTAAATGTTAGCATGTATTGCCTAGTTAAATTCTTTTTAGATTTTACTTTGGCCCATGGTAAAGTGCGCCTGAGCTACACTTACTGGCTTCTTTTTTTCTCTGCTACACATTTTTATTGCTGGCCCTTAACTGTGCCCCTCTCGTGGCTTGACGGAGTCACTCCCATTGGCTTATTAACTAGAAATGCAGATCTCCCCTGGCCTGTGTGTTGGTTCAGTTTCCTGAATGTTGCTTTGGGTGGCCTCCCAGGTGATATTTTCTGGTTGTCCTTATTCTGGCACTATCTATTCATTTTCCTAAATGACATTTCTTCTCAAATAACTTCTTTTCAGGCAGCACCTGGGTAGGAATGGAACCCATTCAAGCATCTCCCTCTAAGGGATGTTCCTAAACGTTCTTCACAATCTGGATAAAAGGATGGGAATAACTAATGTCAGACTGTTCACTCGGGTTCTTTTCTTTAACAAGACCCTGCGAGGGTTTTCACTCAGTACTTAACAAAAGAAATTAATTGGGAAGAAATTAGTACTCACTATAGAATAACCACATACTCTTTTTTTTTTTTTTTTTT
>NW_012153064.1:386886-388256 GCF_000956105.1 Propithecus coquereli | reverse complement strand
AGAAGCCAACACTATGGGGCTTTGAGAAAAGTAAAGGCTTTACTGTGAGTCGACTGGCAAGGAGACACGAAGCAATGCACAAATATGTCTCCCCAAGCTAGGGCTGTGGTCAGGTTTAATAGGCAGAGAGTAACTACGGGAGAGAGAGGAAAATGCAACGAGGCGTGATCTGATTGGGGCTTGCAAGGAGGCAGTGCAAAGTTGTTGGCTTTTAGGTCCATACTGCAGTAAAACAGAGCACCCCTTGCTTCTCAATTCACTTCCTCTTCCTTGATCTGAGCACTTAGGTTCTGCCTGTGGTTGGCATTTTCATTCTGGTTGACTCTGGAGTCATGAATCAGGCACACTTGGTTCATCTGGGCATGCTCAGGTTACGTGACCTACAACCTGGGGGTCCATCATACTGAACAACAACTCATCATTTTGTTATATTTTGTTACTGACAAAATTGAACCAAATTGAACCACTGAGCTGGTACTGAGGTTACATGAGCAGTGAAATTTTTCTGGGCCAAACAAGAAAGCAAAGCAGAAAAATTACCCAGTTGGCTACAGCTAGGCATTTGCCTTATTTGGGCATGATGTGATGAGACATTTGTTTTATTTGTGTACGTTCTAATGGCAGGTTTCCAGTTGTATAAACAATCAACTGCTCAGCTGTTTGTGATTGATTAGGGCTTTTTTTTTAAGTTAGTTACAAAAAATGTTTCTAAGTTTCAGTTTGCTTATATAAGAGCTCTGGTTACAGAGACAACCTGGAGACTCTAAAATAAGGACGCATTAAAGCAAATAAATTTGCTTCAACAGTACATACAACGGAATATTATTTAGCCTTAAAAGAGAAGAAAATCCTGCCATTTGTGACAACAAGGAAGAACCTGGAAGAGATGCTAAGTGAAATACATCAGACACAGAAGGACAAATACTGCATGTATTTCCACCTATATGTGGAATCTAAAATAGTCAAACTCATAGAAGCAGAGAGCAGCTCAGTAGCTGCCAGCGATTGGGGGGAAGGGGAAAAAAGGGAAAAAAGCAAGGTATCAGTCAAAGGGTTCAAAGTTTTAGTTATGCAAGATAAATAATTCCTAGATCTACTAGCCAGCATAGTGCTTATAGTGACAAAACTATCACAGACTTAAAAATTAAAGGGCAGATCTTATGTTAAGTGTTCTTATCTCAAATACAATAAAGTATATGGGAAGAAACTTTTGCTGGTGATGGATATGTTTATGGTGTTGTTGTGGTGATGGTTTCACAGATGTATACTTATCTCTAAACTCATCAAGTTGTATACATTTAATATATACAGCTTTTTGTGTGTCACTCATACCTCAATAAACTTTTTTTAAAATTTATTTTGATAGATTT
>NW_012153064.1:385672-386836 GCF_000956105.1 Propithecus coquereli | reverse complement strand
TATTTTACAAAGCCAACATTACTCTGATACCAAAGCCAGACAGACACAAGAAAACTATAAGCCAATATTCCTTATGAACATAGATGCAAAAATCCTCAACAATACACTAGAAAACTGAATTCAACAACACATTAAAGAATCATGCATCATGATCAAGTGGGATTTATCCCTGGGATACAAGGATACTTCAACATACACAAATCAATTAATGTAATAGATCACATAAGGAGAATGAAAAGAAAAATCAAATGATCATCTCAATGGACACAGAAAAAAATATTTGACAAAATTGAACAAGCTTTTAAAATTTCAACAAACTAGGTACAGAAGAAATGTACCTCAACATTATAAAAGGTATATGTGACAAGCACACAGCTAACATCATACTCAAGAATAAAAAACTGAAAGCTTTTTCCTAAGATCAGGAACAAGGCAAGGATGCCAACTCTGCCGCTTTTATTCACCATAGTACAGGAAATTCTATCCAGAGCAATTAGATAAGAAAAAGAAAAGGCATCCAAATCAGAAAGGAAGAAATTAAATTTTCTCTGCTTACAGATGACATGATCTTATACGTAGAAAACTCTAATGAGAGTACACATGTACAAAGTTAGAACTAACAAATTCAATAAAATTGCAGTATACAAAATTAACATATAAGTTGCATTTCTATACACTAACAACTAACTGTCCAAAAAGGAAATTAAGAAAACAATCTCATTTACAAGAGCACCAAAAAGAATAAAACACTTAGAAATAAATTTAACCAAGAAGGTGAAAGATCTGTACCATGTAAACAATAAAACATTAATAAAAGAGAATAAAGAAGACATAAATAAATGAAAAGATATCCTGTGTTTATGGATTGGAAAAATTAATATTGTTTAAATTTTCATATTAATCAAAGCAAGGTAAAATTTCAATGCAGTTCTTATCAAAATACCAATGGCATTTTTCAAATAAATTAAAAAATTCTAAATACCAAGCAAGAAGAACAAAGCTGGAAACATCACACCATATGTTTGAGCTCAGGAGTTCGAGACCAGCCTGAGCAAGAGCAAGATCCCGTCTCTACTAAAAATAGGAAGAAATTAATCAGACAACTAAAATTATATAGAAAAATTTAGCCGGGCATGGTGACGCATGCCTGTAGTCCCAGCTACT
>NW_012153064.1:383285-385622 GCF_000956105.1 Propithecus coquereli | reverse complement strand
AGCCCAAAAACACTTCACAAAAAGTCCAGTAATTGAAGAAGAGACTGGGTCCCATTGAGGAAGGACCCAGCAAAGCCACTACAAATATTCATGGTAAATGTTTTCCCAATCTTCAATCCTTTCCAAAGGGAGCTGCACTCATTTTAAAGAGTAGGGAAAGAGTAATTAGATATTTTGACAGCTTTTAAATACAAAATTTGACCTGACACTAATATCAGGGCAAACAAAATGTCATCATGATCTTCCCATGAGAGTGGAGGCCTAAGGGGCACAAATTCCTCAGTGCCCCCAGTGGGTCCACATACCCACCTCATGGTTATTTCCCTAGTTCTGAGGAATAAAATTGTGATAGATATACCCAGCAGCTGTCAGACACAATATCAAGGCTCTTAAATTTTAGGCAGACAGAATAACTGAGCTAGTTTTTGTCTTTAGCTATTCAAGTTTTGAGTAGATGTTGAAAGACAGATATTAATTGGATGTCAGAAAGGTAGAAATATATGTATATCTGGATTCTTCAGAAAGTAGTTTTTTCATCGTAAGGGGTGGATGGCCAATTTTTGGTCAGTCTAATTCTGGCATTTCTGGGCAGATACTGGCAATGACTGTGGTCTCTCAACCTGCTTTGTAACCAGCCATTACTTGCATTTCAAAAGACAAAATATGTACAGGTAACCAATTTTAAGTCTCAGTCCAGGCCCATTATCATTATACATAGGAATAATTCTTCCTCAAATCTTAACAGGACTTCTATGTATCTAGTAAAGGACCACATAATCTGGTATTTAAATTCTGTATGGTAGAATTTAAAATATTTAGTTAAATTTTACATAAAATGCCAACTTTTATCCTCCATCTCAGTTGGGTAGTAGAATGTTTTCTGTGCCTGGAATTTAAGTACAGCTGAAAAAATAACTATTTTAAAGCTGTTAGAAATTTGCTGCCTAGAACTTTTAAGTATAGCAGAGGAAATTTGTTTTGGGGAAAATTTCTCTGCTCCAGTCAGAATCCTGTCATTAAACTCACATAGCCAAACACATGCAAACCAACAACTTCATTGTCCTCTTTAATGTCTTAAAATAATCACTCTGACAGGGTCTATCTCAGCACTGGGGATACAAAGGAAATGAAACATTGTCACTGTCCTTAGAGAATTCAGGATCTTATGGAATATTTAGGTTGGACATAACACAGTGATGAGCACTGTCAGAAAAGTGGTGAATGAAGGTGTTACGAAAGCCTGGAGCAGAGGAGAAAAGGGAAGGCTTCCTACAGGAGGTGGCATGTGATCTGGACCTAGAGAGAGGAAGGATGGGAGAAAGCAGACTGACACTTATGGCTAAATCTATGCAGAGATTGTGGTATTGTCAGTGGTTTAGGAACACTGAACAATCCAGGAAGGTTGATAAAGGAAAGATAAAGGAAGATAAAGTTGGAAATGTGGGTTAGTTCCAGATTGTGAAAGATGTTGTGAATGGCAGATTGAATCTGTTATTTATTCTACAGGCAACGGAGAGGTTTATGAAGAGGGAGTAGGATGATCATTCCTCTGAAAATACTTCAGACTACCATATAAACTGTTCAGGATTATAAAATTTTTCCTAAAGAGGAGGAGCACTTCTTTATCAAGAGATTTATTTTAATATGAGGAAACTGAAAGTTTCTCTGGTGGGCTGGGCGAAAGCTCTTTCAGATACTACTTGAAGAAAAGTAGAAGATAGAGCCCTGAGCTGAAAAAAGTATTGCTAAGCATGCAGTCTTTAACCAGGAAAGGCTGGTATTTGGAATCTCTTTCCCAAAACAAAGACATGACATTAACTAGCTTATTTATGAATGTCCTTGACTAGTCACTAAGTTTGCATTACACAAAACTCTACTGATTTACATATGAGACATAATCTTTGCTGCTGATATTTTGATTGAAATGACAGCAACCCCTTACCAAGTGACTTATTATCAATTATGTTTAATGTCTAATGTTATTATAAGGTTTGTTCATTTTCATTTTTTTACTTTTTTAAATGCCTTCAATAAATGCTTCAATGGGAAATTGGGAAAGTTCACAAATGGGGCTCCTACCTAGCCTGCTTGCAATATGAAGAGAAAAATTAATTCTTTTTTAATCCTCACCTAAGTCATTTCCAAATGTTCCTACTCCCAGGTTTATATATTTTCATACATTTTGCATTGTGAAGTATACCCAAGTCCATCCACAGAGTGATCATGCTACTTCAGAAGCTACACAGACAGTCAATCAGGTACAGAGAAAGACAGAACAACTAGAGCTTAATTCTCCTTCCAAGAAAAAGGCCAATTCTAAAGCTGATTCTAGAATTT
>NW_012153064.1:380764-382214 GCF_000956105.1 Propithecus coquereli | reverse complement strand
ACACACACACACAAACACACACACACAAAATAAAAGCAATACAACAATAAAAATACAATTAAAAATGTAACAACTTTCTACAAAGCATTTGTAACATACTAGGTATTTTAAGTAACCTAGAAATGATTTAAAGTATACAGGAGGATGTAGGTAGGTTATGTGCAAATACTACAACATTTTGTATAAGGGATTTGAGCATCCACAGATTTGGGTGTGGGAGGTGGATAGGAGGGATGGGTCCTGGAACCAAACCCCCACGGATACTAAGGAACTACCACACAGTACATGAAAGCATCCATAAAGCACTGGACTTCTCGGGGTGTCTGAGGAAAAGCACCAGAGAGAGTCACTGTGTCTACCTGTGGATACACATGATATCTTGACACAAGTGTATTCATCGGGGGAAAATTATCAGCCACCCTGTCCTTCCCAATGGCAGAGCAATCACACAAGACCCACTCTTCCCCTTCTATCACCTTCTACAAACTGTTAAGGCTACAGCTTCCCAAACAGAAAGTATAAATAAAACCCACCCCCTATCGTCTCCCTTTGCAAATTTCTGTTACCTATAATTAAATCCAAGCCCTCACCATCTCTTGCATCACCTTTCAATTATTTCTTTATGATTTCATGGCTATCACTGTTACTTACAATCATTCTCTTGTGGATTCAACATATATTTAATTGTGTGCCCTAGACATGTCAGACAATAAGATTCTAAGCTTAGAAGACAGTCTGTGCCCCCAAACTGCTTACTCTTCATTGCTGTCAGACAACAAAGAAATCATGGTGTCGCTCCCAACAACCTTTATAACCTGGAACTAACCCACATTTCCAACTTTATTTTCCTTATCTTCACTTCAACTTTCCTGGATTGTTGAGGGTTCTGCAACCACTGACAATACCATGATCTTTGCATAGATTTAGCCACGCGTGTCAGTCTGCTTTCTCCCACCCCTTCTCTCTCCAAGGTCTAGATCACATGCCACCTCCTGCATGAGGACTTCCCTTTCTTCCCTGCTCTGAGCTTTCAGAACACCTTCTTTTGCCACTTTTCTGATAGTGACCATTATTATGTGTTGTGTCCAAGCTAATTTTTCCGTTAGATTCTCAATTCCTTAAAGACAGTGATAATGCTTCATTTCCTTTGTATCTTCAGTGCTGAGAATAGGGTCCTGCCAGAGTGATTGTTAAATATTAAATTTTATTTAATTAATGTTGGAGGATAAAGCGTAGATAAAGCATTTCTTTCAGGAATCCCCCAATAGGCATACCCTCACAATGACAGCCAAGTCCAGGTACGTTAGGCAAGAAAAAATCGGAAGGAAAGTAGTGACCCCACACAGGACCTGAGAGAGCTCTTAAATCTAAGGCAAATCATTTTCCATTTTTTGGTCTTTGTTCTTCTACAATGTGGAACTAAAAACTATATAGTAGAATGGCTGAGAAA
>NW_012153064.1:377984-380714 GCF_000956105.1 Propithecus coquereli | reverse complement strand
TGTTATGGGGGTACAGATGTTTAGGTTACGTATGTTGCCCTTGCCCCCCATCCCCCTCAAGTCCGAGTTTCAAATATGTCCATTCTTCGGGTGGTGCGCATTGCACTCTTTGTGTATGCAAAAAAAAATCAAGTAAGTGAATTTTCTCACAATATTGGTTTGCTAAGGCTGCTGTAACAAAGTACCACAGGCTGGGAGACTTAAACAATAGAAATTTATTCTCCCACAGTTCTGGATGCTAGAGTCCAAGATCAAGATACAAGCGGTGTTGATTCCTTCTGAGGGCTGTGGGGAAGAATCTGTTCCATGCCTCTCTCCTTGCTTCCAGTGGTTTCTTTGCTGGCCATCTTTGGAGTCCCTTGGTTTTTGCTACATTATCCTAATATCTGCCTTCATCTTCACATGGTGGTCTCCCTGTGTGCAAGTCTGTGTCCAAATTTCTAATTTTTATGAAGACACCAGTTACATAATCTACTCAGTTGAGTCATCTTAACTAATTACATCTGCAACAACCCCATTTCCAAATAAGGTCACATTCTGAGATACTCGGGTTAGGACTGCAACATATGAATTTCTGGAGGATACAATTCAACCCATAATACTTACCTTCTTTAAACTTTGCCTAGTTCTGGAACCATCTCCAGATTTTACTCACATCATTTTCACATATGTATGTATGCATGAGAATTACTTAAGTCAATTCTGAGGGCTAAATACAGTGTATGAGTTATGTCCGTATGTTCATAAACTAAGGGAAAGCCCACCTTATTGACAGTTGAATGGTGGGTCAGTCTCTAACAATGAGTGCTGAGGTCCTGGAGGCCCTCTTGAAACCCAGACATAAACAAAAAAATAAGAAAATGGCACAGATGCATTGAAAGACTGCCAGAGTCCAAGGAAGTTTACAAAGTAGGTTTCTCTGTGTTTGAACTGAGAAAAGTGTATGTGTATTGATAATTTGGTTACTAGTTTCAAAAACAAAATCATTTGCTTTCAAACATTGTTGGTTGTTAAATCCTCATAAAATTATTAAAATCTGAGCTGCCTATAAAGCTCCACAATACAGGCCAATTGGAGTCCAGTCGGTGCCCTGTATCTCCCTACCTATCTTCCTTGTCCCTTGACTAAGAATCGTCATCTTAGAAGGAAAACAAGAGCCAAGGCTTTAGTGCTGATGACTTTATTGATGTTTTGAAGTTGGAGAAAAAAAGGCCAAGCAGTTTACATTGCTCAAAAATCTACGGTCTCCAGTCAATATCCATCAATTTCTGAAACAAAGAGAAGGATGTTAGAAATAATAAGTAGTCCAATTAAAAGCCATCACATTGAGCGAGAGAGTGGAGAAGAAGGAAGAAGTGGGGAGGAGGAGAGGGAAAAGGAGGAGGAGACCAGGGGAGGAGAAAGAGAAGAAAGGAGAAGAGAGAAGTGGAGAGAGCAGGAGAGGTAGAACTAGAGGGGGCTGTTGGCTAATATATGAAAAAGAGAGTCAGAAAAATCTCGGGGTAGAAATAACACTTGTTCCTATAAAAATGAAGAAGACTTTTCTATGTGTAAGGCTGAGGCAAGGAAAACTGTGGCAAGGACAAAGCTGGGCAAGGAGTTTAAGAGAAATGGGAGAGAAATGAACAGAAATAAGAAGAAAGAATTAGGGAATTTAAACTAAAATTCACTGGATTAATGAACAAAAACACAATTAGTCCCTCAGGAATCACTGGAAGCCATGTTTAGGTGGTTTTTCTTGTCATTGGTCAATAGGAGAGCCACCGTACTGACCACCAGGCCACCTCTTCCAGGCCGGCCTCTCTGGCCACCCCACCACCCTGGCCCGCATGGTCGCCCAGAGATCTCGGCCTCTTTGGCCGCCTCCACCATGTGTCTCTCCATGTGAGCTCTCCTGGCCTCCTGGGACAGTCTGGCTGCCAGAGCCATGCTGCTGACCGTGCACTCTATTTCCACTTTTGTCCTTCTTGCAACACTAACCTCTGAGTTCCTCAGATTCGAGTTGTGATTCCTCCGGGGTGCCATAAATTAATTCACCATCCGCTTAGGTGAGAGACCACAGATCCAGAAAAAGGACAATAAAAAGAAAGATTAGCCATAAACTTACATAAAGCAAATATGGACTCTACCATAGCCTACATTTAGTGAGAAGTGATATTTTGCTTTTTTAAATGATATCAGGTAGTGACCAGGGCCCAGGTCCTAGAAGAGAAGGGGTAGAAAAATCCTGACTCCTCAGAGTACCCATACTCAGTAAGGCACCTCTCACTTACCCCATCACCATTTACACTTCCCTGTCTTTGATGTTACTGCCACTGTTCTGTAATACCATCTATCCTGAGCTTGCTGTGATATATAGTTGGTGCTTTGCAGGATCTGCATCCACGAGTTCAACCAACTGCAGATCAAAAATATTTGAAAAATAAATAAATAGGCCAGGCATGGTGGCTCACGCCTGTAATCCCAGCACTTTGGGAGGCCAAGGCAGGAAGATCACTTGAAGTTAGGAGTTCAAGACCAGCCTGGGCAACACAGAAAGACCCCATCTCTATAAAAATAAAATTAAAAAATTAGCTGGGCACAGTGGCATGTGTTTGTAGTCCAGCTGCTCAGGAGGCTGATGTAGGAGGATTGCTTAAGCCCAGGAGTTCAAGATTGCAATGAGCTATGATTGTGCCACTGCACTCTGGCCTGGGCAACAGAATGAGACCCCATCTCACAAAAAAAAAA
>NW_012153064.1:375946-377934 GCF_000956105.1 Propithecus coquereli | reverse complement strand
TTTTCAAACTCTGCTGAGAAAGACTAAAATTCACATAGCAAAGTAACCAATTGACACAGCAAAGTAACCATTGGATTTGGCAACAGAGAGGGAACTGATGACACTAACAAGTGCAATGTTAGTGGAGTTTAGGGCCAGACGCTAAGTTCAGTGGGGAAGGTTAAGAAGAGAATGAAATGAAAAAGAGACATGATAGATGTATAATATTTTTATTAAGTTTTGTTATTAAGGAGAACAGAGAATGGAGCATGGAAACAAATCGAAATGTTAGTGTATTCATTAGTTTTGTTTTTATGCTATATGATCTAGTGAGTGCATGCAAATTGAGATGATTTGAGAGACAGGGCAATATTAATAATATAGAACAGGGTTAGTAATTGCTGGAGCAATTATTTGAAAATCATGGCCCTGACCTAAAAAGGTGAATCCTCAGACCCGAGATAAAGATACTTATGTGGATGAGTCTGAAAATACCAAGCCCCTAGATTCCATGAAACTTCAGGGCCACCAGAAGCAGATTCCTCCCCCTTGCAAGAAGAGAACAGCCATCTTACTCCTGGGTACTGTTCAATTAACTCAATCTGAGGCAACTTAACACTTTTTCTTTGAAGATCTGCCCTACCACTCCTCATGATTTCAGGCCAAGGTTTCAGCATAGCCCAATCAGTTAAGTACAGTTTCTGATCCAAAAGAAAATAGCTTCACTCCAATGCTATCACCTACTGTTAACATCTCAGCAGGAATAAAGGAACATGCTGGAAATGTGTCTTGAGGATGGTGAATCAAGGGCTCCTCTTTATTTAGCTTGTATGTAGAGAATTTGTTGATGTAGGGACCTTCAACTATGACTTGGGACTCAATATTCTGGAAAGGGCACATAAACCCTAACATTCTGTTTGGATGGCTCCATGAAGCTTGGACACAATGATGGCCTGGTATATAAATTGGAGTTGCTGCAACTTCCTTGACATACATATAAAGAAGGGATCAAGAAGTTCAGGGAGATGGTATGACAGGATAGATTAACTACACAAGACCCAAGAACCCACCACCTGGTTATGTTCCCCAGGAGATCCCACAGGACATTCCCTTCACTGAGACCACAACAAATGGCTTGGTGAGGGGAGCACTGGCATCAACGAGAATTCAGTGATGGGCTCTTCTGGGCAGGACGGAGTTGACTGGTGGGAGCGGCTGCCAAGGACTCCCAAGTGTCAATGAGTTTTTTGGAATTGCGAGATGCAGCACTCAACCATTATTATCATATCAGGCAAGAAGGCCAGCCAGAGTGCTAATCAGGGTACCTTGATGCACAGGAATCTGTGGCGGTAACTAATAGAAATGATGTTCCTAGGATTCAGACAGAAAGTCAAATACAGTGTTTCTTGAATTATGTACCAAAAATGAAATGCCAAGAAGCTACTGCAATGGAAAATCATTGTTCCTCTTCAAGCTTCAAGCCCAAAAACACTTCACAAAAAGTCCAGTAATTGAAGAAGAGACTGGGTCCCATTGAGGAAGGACCCAGCAAAGCCACTACAAATATTCATGGTAAATGTTTTCCAAATCTTCAATCCTTTCCAAAGGGAGCTGCACTCATTTTAAAGAGTAGGAAAAGAGTAATTAGATATTTTGACAGCTTTTAAATACAAAATTTGACCTGACACTAATATCAGGGCAAACAAAATGTCATCATGATCTTCCCATGAGAGTGGAGGCCTAAGGGGCACAAATTCCTCAGTGCCCCCAGTGGGTCCACATACCCACCTCATGGTTATTTCCCTAGTTCTGAGAAATAAAATTGTGATAGATATCCCCAGCAGCTGTGAGACACAATATCAAGGCTCTTAAATTTTAGGCAGACAGAATAACTGAGCTAGTTTTTGTCTTTAGCTATTCAAGTTTTGAGTAGATGTTGAAAGACAGATATTAATTGGATGTCAGAAAGGTAGAAATATATGTATATCTGGATTCTTCAGAAAGTAGTT
>NW_012153064.1:374279-375896 GCF_000956105.1 Propithecus coquereli | reverse complement strand
AAGAGCTTAAATAGAACTGTTGATTGTTTATTGAAGAAAATTTCTCCACAAAAGATATATGTAAGTTTGTTTTTAGTGAATTGTGACTGCACCAGACAATGGCTGTCAAGATGCTGTGATAAGGTTGGACCTTCAATCAAAAGCTTATGTACTGAGATATTAACTTTTCAAAACTGTCAAAGAAAATATTGATTCAATGCATCTCATCTCTACGACCCAGGCAAATAATGTTTGGATTGTATATCAGATATCTATGAGACAGTTATTTGGGACGTTCCATCAAAAGTACAATCATTTGTGTTGTGGCAAAGATATTTTGGGGTGATCAGTTCTGTACTAACCAGTCTAGAGTAGCTATGAATTCTGTGTATAGAAAAGAAAGATTTTATAAATGAAGAGATATTAAATTTCTCATCAATAAATTTGATAAAAATCACAATTAATTTTACACTAGTTTTATATGTTAATTTTTCTTCTTTGAATCTGGTGGTGCAAAAGATACACATTGATTAAACTGATAAATTAATAAAGATTTATTAGTGCCTTGTAAGTTAAAGAAGCAGCATAAAATTAGACGCATGGCCTAAAGCTTATATTTCTTTTAATATTGTCTGAAAGAACACCTCCCCAATGCCCCATCTGAGCAGATACCCAGTTTGTGTGAATTCATTAGGCATGGGAACAAAAGAACCCTGAGACTAATGGGAATCTTGGATACTCCACATGTGATGTCTCTGTATTGTGGACTCTAGAAACTTGATCAGCCACTTACATTGCAAATATAGCACCTCAACATTCTATTTCTCTGAGGACAGCAGCTGGATAAAGGATGCTGAGGTAGAAAAGTAGCAGTGTTAGTGATCTCTTGTTGTCCATAATTGTCCTTACAGGTATATGTAGGATGAAGGTGTTGTAACCAAGGTAGGTGGATTTATCTTCTAAGAGTATTTTAATTTTAAGAAATCGTGCAAAGATGGTAACTTAGGATTGAAAGGAGTATTTGCACTGTTTCTTTCACTCCCCATATTTAGGATAGAGTTTTCAGGCTTCCTTTAAGAGAGTGTGGTGAAGGGGCTACAGAGAATGCAGACACATTCCTTTCTTTCTGTTTTTACTCCTTGCTTAATAAAAAGATACCCATTCACATATTGAATATCTGACTATTGGACACTATCCTGGGTGCTGGAAACACAGATTAAATGTGACAAAGCCCATGCTCTCGTGGGACAAAGAGTCACAGAAAACACTGTGGAAGACAAATAATGACCAGGTAGACAAGTAATTATAAGTCATGATTAATGCTATTGAGAAGAACGGAAGGTGAGGGATAGAGATTTAAATTAGCATAATCAGGAAAAATTTACCTGAGAAAGTGAAATCTGAGCTGAGACTTGAATAACAAGTATAGTCATTACAATATTCTAGAGAAATGATAGCCCAAAAGGATGACAAAGCAAGTGCAATGACATTTTAGGATTAAACGTTTGAGAAATAGCAGTGAAGGTCTGAATGACTGGAGCATGGTGAGCAAGGAGTAACTGGCAGGAGATCATGAGCAAAATCATAAAAGACCTTACAGGTCATAGGAGGGAATTTAGATTTAATTTAAGTGCAATG
>NW_012153064.1:368687-370641 GCF_000956105.1 Propithecus coquereli | reverse complement strand
ATAATTTTTTTATTAAAATGTAAATGAATATTATCAATAATTAATGACTTGAAGGAAGGATTACAAGCTTTCATAATAATTCTATGGCACTTTGAGACTATAAAAAGTTTAACATGTGAATATAGTAATTCCTGTTGTTCGTTATACCATAGAAAACAATGGACATTAAACAGTAAAAATACAAACAATATAGAAATTAAACAAATGAAACTTACTTGGTTGTCTGAGTTGACTTTCTAAAGGAGAACGAAGGAAAAATAGTAGAATTATAGAATCAACCAATTATTAAATTAAACCTAAAAGTCACTTTCCCTTTTCTCTATAACCTTTATTTTTCTTTGAAAGGAGAGTAACAGAATTGGAGAATTTAAAGTTTGGGAGCAGCTTAACGATCCTTTTTACAAAAGAGGAATACTTATTACAAGATTTACTTTCATCAGTCTGTTTAATTCTGTCATCAGTCTGTCATATTCTGGAAAAAATATGACAAAATGTTCTACATAGCTCATTCTGCCATGACATGCTCTTTCAGTATGAGTTTGTGCAATCTTCTCGACTAGCCAGTATAATTGATCTTTAATTGTTTATCAGGTGACAGTGATGTCTCTTACCTGCCTGTCCCTTGCTCCGTCTCTGTTATATGTTCCTGGTTGTGATTTCAGATGACAGAATCACATTACTTTTGCCCATTTCACAATGTACTCAGTAACTAATTTCAAATGAAAGTCTATCTCTGCTCTTTCAATAAATATAATCTTTTTTCTTTTTTTTCTTCTCATTTTTTTAATTTTTTGTATTCTACTTTATTATCGTCTCTGGCAGGCACTGCTAGCCCAAGTTCTCTTCCTCTTTTTCTGTGCTAGTAGGACTCTTATTTTATTCAGGGGAGCAACGTCCCCAGTGGTTCTCAACCAAGAGCGTTTCAGAAATCTTTGCCAGCTGGTGTAGCCGTCACAGTACTGGAGCACCTTGCCAATATTCGGTGAGTGGGTCAGGGGTGCTGTGTGTTCTACAATCAGTGGGGCAGGCCCCCAAACGAAGATGGAGAAGCAAAAATATAGGGGCCTGCCTACCTCCAGACTTCCTGTTATATGGAAAAATGAAACTGCTATTTGCTTGAGCTACAGTTAGTCAAGAATTCTATTAGCTATAGTTGAACATATTTTTAACTGATAGACCTCCAGTCATGAACATCTATCCTCTATTTCATATCATTCACCAGATAATGCAGGAAATCTCATGTTCCACTTAGCGAAACAGATAACAGAAGAAAAAGAGATGACCAGGATCTCACCTTGCCCTTGCTCATCCTGGTCTTGCCAAACACCTGGAGGAATAGAGAATACAACGTAGAGTAAGTACCTTCTCACTGCCTAGTCATCTTCCTTTTAGCAAATCCTAACACAACTTGATAATATGCCCTCTTCCCTCTCGGGCAATGACGACAGCAAGTGATTGGAACATACATACATGAGCTCTCCTCTGTTTACAACACTACAGCCACATGTCATACATCTTCCCAGTGAATATATAGCATAGAATAAATATTCTGGCATGATATCAATATTCTTTTATGTTATTGATTTTTCATTGTTCGATAGAGAATATTATTTCATCAGCTATTTCGTGGATGTGTAATAAGGCAGAATGGATTCTTTTTCATCATGGTCCCAATCCCACACTTATGACTCTAAAGAAATAGAATAAGGGTTTTAAAAATAATTTACTTTTGGAATGATTTTGATTTCGGAGTGGTTGCAAAGACAGTACAGGATGTGCCTGTATACCTTTCACCTTCTCCAGATAATGGCCCTCAGCAGTGACCCTCTGACATGTGGGTACAAAAGGCTGGCCTCCTTGCCCCAGATGAAACTAACTCTGTGGAGCAATTTATGCTCCAGACTTCTCTGTGTGGTTAGACTAGCTAGTTTCCATGTGAGACCATGTTTTTGCT
>NW_012153064.1:367691-368637 GCF_000956105.1 Propithecus coquereli | reverse complement strand
CTAAAAGTAGACCTACCATTTAATCCAACAATCCCACTAGTAGGCTATTTATCCAAAGGAAAAAAAGATGTTTTATAAAAAAGACATTTGCACTCAAAAGTTTACAGCAGCACAATTCACAATTGCCTCGATGTGGAAACAACCCAAGTGCTCAATAAGACATGATATATGTATAACATGCCCTTTTATATACCATGCAGAAAGTGGACTATACCATATGCCATTGCAACTATAAATTCGATACTATAGTTAAAACAGATATAAAATATGAGGCTGAGCTGGAACAATATAAGATGAAAGATACAGAAAGAATTTTAAGATAAGAGAGTCAGAGAAATGAAGAGGGGGTCATGTAACCAATACTTACTTAGGCCTTGGATTGTGGAGGTGAATTGAAAATGTCAGGTTAAAACATAATGGGATGCATGCACCTCGGGCCACAACTAAAGGTATCACAGCACTTCATAGCACTTTTGCAGTCATAATCATTTGTACAAAGGTAGATTACTCGTTTATTACGATAGGTGGAAATTTTAGACTGTTGCTTAGAGGCCTGTTTGCCAGGATGGGGCCTAACTTTGGTTTGACTTGAATCTTGACTGCTACTCTGTTGCTTTTTCTCGAAAGATTATATAAATCCAGGACATATTCCTGGCTTCTCCTCATCTATGAAAGGAAAAAGGGATTGTGAGACTTTTTACCTTCTTTGTATTTCTACAAGGATTTGATTTTTTTTCCATAACATATCTATAATCTCCTTAATTATGCTCTTCAGTTAGTTGATTTCTGTCTTTAAAATGTCTTAAAAGCACTGTAAAACACTACCAAGTATATTTTTAAGGTATAATTATAAACTGGCTGTTAGACCAGGTCCAACCTGCTTACTATAATAGTTTATTGTATATGATATATGATAAATACGGAATAACTATATAGTGAGAATATA
>NW_012153064.1:365997-367641 GCF_000956105.1 Propithecus coquereli | reverse complement strand
CCTCCACTAAAAGGCAGTTTATTTCTATTAATGTTCCACCAATAAAAGTATAGAACTCTGTTCTTACTGAAACAGAATAGTCACATATACCAAAAGAACTTGTAGGCAGTGTTACATATTAGAAAAATATACCTGTCATTTTATTATATTAAACTGGAAAGACATCCTGGTGACAATCAACAAAAGGTCTCCCAGTAACTGAAAAGCAGAGAAACTAAGCAAAGAGTTTTTTCTTTGAAGACATGAAACTCTCATTGAGTCAAGAAAGATGGATTTTGTCTCTAAAATGGAAAATGCCACATGGAGACCTTAAACGGGGTAAACTGCATTTCAGAGCAACATTGTATGTGCCAACTTACAAAGCTCGTGGATACAAGGAGTGTATTAATGGAAAGACTGATACCGTCTTACTACAGTGGTCTCTCTGTAGCTCCGGACAATGATCTGTTGAGGGTTTTCCAGGGATTTTAAATGTGCAACTTCCATACAAGTCCTCTTTTAAGGGGGCTGGCTGGGTCTGAACAATCCCTCTTCAGAAAGAAAGCCAAAAGCCCCTACACTGGCTTCTGGGTGAGGCTCAGCACTGTAGGTGTGGGAAGGATCAGACTTCAGAGACTAAGGAGTAGGAGTGGTTTGGTGGGCCAGGGACAGCTGGGATTAGCCAGGGTTCGTCTGCCTAGGGGAGATCTAGCCTCATAAGATCAGACTTTTGGAGAAAGAGTCCAACAGGCTTGGGAGAAAGGGAGCACACACTGCAAATCTGATGAAGACAGTTACCCCACAGAGCAAACCACACCATATGGAGGAAGATAACCAGAAGCAGGGGCAGGCGCATGCCTCCCAGAGCTGGGGGTTGGGGGCTGACACAGTGGTGCAAAGCCAGCCATACTGGAATTTCCACATTCTCTCCTTCCACGGAGGGGTGGTAACTCTTACAGAAAGAGGGATCCTGCTGCCACCCTTAGGCTCATCCACAGACTCAGGGAGAGGAACCCCTCGGATAACTCTGCTAGGGCCACTTCCAAATGAGGTCAGACTCCAGGGGCACTCTTGGAACCCTTCAGACACATGGACCCTTCAAACCTCATCCTGGCTGTGGACGTTCCCTGATCTTCTGCGTCCAAACTTTGAGGACCCCTGTCCAACCCTTAAAGCCCCTCAGAACCACCTACTAGACTCAGCTACAGACCCTCAGCCTCTCAAACCCACCTTGGAATCCTCAACCCTCTCCTAAAAATCATGTCCAGCTAACCCACTCAGCCCCCCAGAACCTATTCTTAGACCCCCAATAATGCCTCAGTCCCCCTGGATGCCCCCAACCTTTCCTGTCAAAGCCCCCCAATCCCTGCCCAGACCTAGCCCTTGGCCCCCTCAGTCACCCGTAATCCTCCCCCCTCTCCACCCCTGCCAACTCAATCTCAGATCCCCCAAGTCCCTCCTCATCCCCCCAGACTCAGACATAGCCCCCTAGTCTCCTAACCCCCATTCCAGACTCTCTAATTCCCCCTCGGACCCAGCCTTGGGTCCTCAGCACCCCCAAACCTTGTCTCAGGCTCCTCGTCGGCCCCCCAAGCCCCGTCTCAGGACCCACTTTCCTGCCTCAGCCCTCGTCTCAGTCCCCTCAGTGCCCCGAACCCCGTCTCA
>NW_012153064.1:365160-365947 GCF_000956105.1 Propithecus coquereli | reverse complement strand
AGCCCAGGAGTTTGAGGTTGCTGTGAGCTAGGCTGACGCCACGGCACTCTAGCCCGGGCAACAGAGTGAGACTCTGTCTCAAAAAAAAAAGATAGAAGGATGGGCCTGAGAAAGGATTCAGAGCGGAAGCTCTCTGCTCTCTGTATCGTTTGTTCTCAGCATCAGGGACTGAAACCCGAAGCCTTGGATGGAACTCACTCACCAGCTTATGAAATCAGTACTGGCTAGATTGTGTTCCTTGAACTTGACGTAAAAGATTGATAAAATATTCACTGAGCTCCTATACATAAGACAGACATTTTGGTGGCAAAATTCTGGAGGATGCAACCATATAATGAAGGGGCTGAGGAAGAAGAACTAATCAAATACGCTAAAAAGAAACAACCTAACAGATAAGAACAGATTTAGAGAGAATAAGTCCACCAAACCATAATAGAAAAGCATTTCCAAAGGAGGGGGACGCACAACAGTGCCAACTCCAAGCTTGTCTCAACACTCATTGAGTTCACTGAAAACCTTGAAAGCCAGTTTTAGTAGAGAGACGGCATTGGAGATCAGACTGCTGTTGTTTGAAGAATAGCTACAAAGTGGTTTCTATAAATGCAGGATATTTTTTCAAGACGTTAGATAGTGAGTTGGTAGCTAGGTAGCTTTAGGGTTAGGTAGAATTAGTTTTTCTTTTTAGATAAAGGAAGGTCTGATTAGAGGTAAAGGGTGGTTGCCCAGGGAAGTAGTAAAACTAGATGTGAATCAGGGAAAATCAAATATATACACACCCAAGCATCCT
>NW_012153064.1:363321-365110 GCF_000956105.1 Propithecus coquereli | reverse complement strand
ACTGAGTTGCTTCTCCATTTCAGAAAACTTCTTAGGGAAATTTCAGAGCAGTTCCAGATAGTCTCTCTTTGCAATGTAGCCTACAACTGCTCCATATGAGGCATGCACCTTTCACCCACTGTGTCAAGGCGTGCAGTTCTTCCCAAATGCTGTCTTCCACTTTGCTGCCAAAAGTTTTTTCAGGCAGCTACTCACTTGTAGACTTTTTTCCAGGGGTGATTTAAACCTTGGTTTACTGTACTCTTCAAATTCCAGGGAGGCATATTAAGTTTTTTGAGCCCCTCTTACTAAGCTTTCAATGAAAAGAAAGCATTTTTCCTAACCCATCTCCACAGGGAGAGAGGAACATTGTGACATCATTTCCACCACTTTTTCCCAAAGAACTTGTCTCTCTCATCTCCAAAATGCTTTGTTGATCCCTTAGCCTTGGCAATATATAACCTGAAAGGAGGTATGGGCCATTAGTTTTGAATAAGTTTTCAGCTACATCATTTGTAAGTCCTGCTTAGGGCATGCAGCACTTTGTTTATAATGTAAGGAGAGTTAGCTCTAATGATCTAGGAGATTTCATAAAACTGAGAGAGAGTCTCATTTTAACATCCTATTACACAAGCATACTTGTAATTCACCTCTATGGAAATGGCAAAAAGAGGCACCTAAAATGACCCACACTTCCTTGTAGACACTATACAACTTGAAATGCCAAAGTAACACCCATACCTATCTTTCTACCTGAAATGCTCAAGCATTTTAGGAATTATAATTGCGACAAACCTCATTCATTTTCATGCTGGGACATTACTACAAACTGAATGATTTAGACTTCAGGAAATGTACTTCTGTAGGGAGAGAAGGCTGGATTCTGGGACAATATCAAACCCAGAGTAGAAAAGGTTTTTATAGTATTCAGAGATGATGTTTGGTATTTCTGTGATCTCAGTTGTGATTTCTCCTTTTTCATTTCTGATTGAGCTTATTAGAGTCCTTTCTTTTCTGTTTCTGATTAATCTAGCAAGAGGTCTGTCAATTTTGTTTATCTTTTCAAAGAACCAACTTTTGTTTCATTAATCTTCTATATAACTCTTTTGTTCTCAATTTCATTTAGTTCTACTCTGATCTTGGTTATTTCTTTTCTTCTGCTGGGTTTGGGATTGGTTTGCTCTTCCTTTTCCAGTTTCTTGAGATGATCCATTGTTGATTTGTGATCTTTCTGTCTTTTGGATATGGGTATTTAAGGCTATGAGTTTTCCTCTCAGGAATGCTTTTGCTGTATCCTACCAATTTTGATAACTTGTGTTGCCATTATCATTTAGTTCAGAGAATCTTTTGATTTCCATCTTTATCTCCTCCTTGACTCAACTATCATTCAGCAAAGTTGTTTAGATTCCATGACTTTGTGTATCATGCTCATGGATTGGCATAATCAACATTCTTAAAATGTCTACACTGCCCAAAGTGATTTACAGATCCAATGAATCCCCATTAATATACCAGCATCATTTTTTGCAGAGCTAGAAAAAATAGTTTTATGCTTCATATGGAACCAAAAAAGATGCTGAACCTTAGATAATAAGAACAAATCAGGAAGCATCACTTTACCAGACTTCAAGCTATACTACAAGGCTATAGTAACTAAAACAGCATGGTACTGGCAGAAAAACAGAGACATAGATCTGTGTGGATCAGAACCAAGAACCCAGGTGTGAAACCATCCTCATATTGCCATCTGACCTTTACAAAGCAGACAAAAACATACACTGAGGAAAAGAATCCTTATTAAATGAAAGGT
>NW_012153064.1:360555-361106 GCF_000956105.1 Propithecus coquereli | reverse complement strand
ACAGTATATGTATATTTGGAACACGTGAATTTGAAATAAGTGGGAGGCAAGAAATTACTTATACAATAAGGAAAGATGTTTCAACTCTTATTTGTTCATTTAATAGAATCTTGTTATGGTTCTATATCAAATTAACAAAATATTTTTGTACACATATACATTTTTTAATCACCAGAAGTATTCAGATATAAGCTTACTTGAAATATGGTATAAGAAATCTAAATTATGTGAATGATCAACAGATGTAGATACCTTTAATTTATCCATTTACTCACTTATTTAATTTCTAACAAATATTTATTGAGTGCCAACTGTCTGTGTCAGAGTTGTTAACACTGTAGACACAGTAGTGAGCAGAATAAAACAAAAAAGTCCTCTCTTTCACAGAGTGGGCAAAATAGATAATAAGAATATATTAGTAAATTGGTAGTATATTAGACAAAGACTGCTGCTAAAGAGAATAATTAAATCAATGGAGAGCCCTAAGAATTTCTTGCAATCTTAAAGGCCTCTAATTCTTTAGCCCTGGCTACATGAACATTAATCTACAT
>NW_012153064.1:339956-348125 GCF_000956105.1 Propithecus coquereli | reverse complement strand
AAGGAAAAAAAGACATTCTGTAAGAAAGACATCTGCACTAGAATGTTTATAGCAGCAAAATAGTACTATTGATTAAAATAATTGACATCCTACATAATTGATAGAGAAATCAATAGACTTAAAGGACAAACATGAAATGAAATTATGGTTTAACAAATTATCTCTGGTGAGTTGCTATGTTGGAACTGGGGTTGATCTCTTAATCTAATTCTGATACCTCTTTTTTTCTATGCTCTAGGAATACAAAAACATGACTGAGGAAAGACAGTCTAGTTGCTGATGTGTCCACTCACCAAAACTTTACCATACCTGCCATCATATCAGACTTAGCTTGGTCTTGCAGCTCCTGCTGGGCTGTGCTTAAAGCCAGCAGGGTAGCTAAAAGAAAGAAGGAAAACATCTTTAAATCAAAGTTTTACTCCCCTCTCTTCTGGAGAAATTTGGCGATCTCATTTATATAGCTCACAGAGAACAGTTACAGCATTGCTGCTAACAGGAACGGCCTCCAAAGTCTTTTATCGGATGAGGTTGCTTTAACCGGAACATTTCCTCTACATGACTTATCACCGATTTCATTGTGTTCTACGTTATTAAAATTGTCAAATGATAATGTGGCCTCTGCTGTCTTACTTAACTGTGATGAGAATACAAACAACGAAAGATTAAGATAACACAAATGTAATTGCTTGATGATATGGAAACTATTTTGGGAAAGGATCTAGGAAGAACTTTCTGGTTTGTCAGTAGAGGAAAAAAAAGTCACTAAGGAGCACTACAGAGAGTCTATAATGGAGAGACTCACATTAATGTATGGTATCTAATTTAAGATTTAATGTACTTCATAGAAAATTGATAAAAAGTGAAGATTTACGACAAGTTATGCATTCCCTTGGCAAAAATGTTGAAGTTGTGGAAAGGGTCCAGGAGTGTGTGGTGGGGGATGGCACTTTTTACAGCACCTTGAAAGGGAAATTAAGACAAATTAGTTTCAACGGAAGGGAATTAGGGAGTAAAAGGAAAAAGTTGACTTTCTTGCAAACACGTGAATAGTGAAATCCAATGATTTCTATGAATTCAGGACTTCGCTCTTCCATTTATTATCTCTTTGAACTTCAGCATTAAAACTGAGAGAGTTGAACTAAATGCTCACTAAAGACTTATCTTTATCTCACATGCTGGGTGTCTGAACAAAATTTCTACAGGTAGAAACTTTATCAATTCTCAATGAAAAATTGCCCCCCAAAAAAGACCATTGTATAGGCATTAGAAAAATGCTTGACTGAGAGAATACAACCAAAAAGGAAAAACTGCTGGGCACGGTGGCTCACGCCTGTAATCCTAGCACTCTGGAAGGCTGAAGCAGGAGGATCGCTTGAGGTCAGGAGTTCGAGACCAGGCTGAGCAAAAGTGAGACCCCCCCATCTTTACCAAAAATAGAAAAAATTAGTGGGACATGGTGGCACGCACCTGTAGTCCTGGCTACTCGGGAGGCTGAGGCAGGAGGATCACTTGAGCCCAGGAGTTTGAGGTTGCTATGAGCTAGGATGATGCCACGGCACTCTAGCCCAAGCAACAGAGTGAAATTCTGTCTGGAAAAAAAAAGAAAAGAAAAGAAAAACTTTCCCTTTGTTTTAAGTAATAGAATATAAGAGTTAAGTGTTTATGTTCTGAAGTCAGGTGTAGTTTCAAAGTCTGCCTTCATCATTTACTAGTTGTGTAACATTTACAAACTAGTTAACCTCTCTAAGCTGCATTCTCTTCATCTATAAAAGAGAAAAAGTAATAATTAACTTATAGAATTTTTGTGATAATTAAATAAGATTACATGTATAAAGTGCTTATCTTGGCACATCATAAATGTTCCATAAATACTAGTGATAATGAAGATGATAATAATGATATGGATATTCCTTAGAATGCATGCATTTCTTCTTCAGGGTATTTACCGCAGGCCGAAACAGACATACTGACAGCACGTAATAGTATAGAAGGGGTGTGGGACAAGTTGGTCAGACCGCCAAGCAGAAGGTTAAAACCAGAGATGGGATCCAAGGCAGTGGGGCCAGTGTGTTTGGAATGGGGGAGGGAGACACTGGCAGAGAAGAACCAGAGCTCTTGCAGAGAGAAGGTAACGTTGCCACCAACAAGTCTTTTTATTTCTATCTTTTATACAAGGTAAGGGCAGAAATTAGAAGACAAGTAGAATAGTTAGTGTCAAGGAGAGAGTTAAGAGAAGTATAGTATTAAGAGGTGGAGAGATTATGGTGGGACATAGCAGCGCACTGCACGGATGGGAGGGTAGGTGTAGGGAGCAGTGACCAGATGACCATTGTGCTATTTTTACAAATAACACAAAAGTAGTCTTATGAGGGAACAGAGCACCAGGTATTATAAACATAGACTAATTTCACACCGTGGTTCCACTACTGTCTTCTGTTAAGTCCTGTATTCTTATATTAATGTGTTCCTTGGGTGAATTTCTATAAATACATTATAGCTTTATCCAAATATCTACTTTGTTCTTTTGAATTTCTTTACTATTCCAAATAGTATATTTATTGAGCATTTACATGTGGCCTGCTTTGTGTTAAGCAGTTTTTCCCTATACTCAATCCCTACAAGAAATTTCATAAGTATGTACTATTATTATTCCCATTTTACAAATGAGAACACTAAGACCTCTTCAAGGTCACACAACTAATGATCAGTGAGATTCATACTCAGGCAGTCTGATCTCAAAGTCCCCAGCATCTTAGCCCTGATTTTGGTTATGACTGAGTATTTGAATTAATTAATAGTGGATATAAAACAAGCTAGAAAGAGAGAAAAAGGAAAGAAAACTGGTATTTATTAAGCAACTGCTATGTTGAGATAGCAAGGCACTACTACTCATTTAGTCTTTGTATAATAAAAACCATGTAAGATGGGCGTACTGTTCCCCATTTAATAGGTGAGAAAATTGAAGCTCAGCAAGGTCAGTTGCCCAAGTTTATACGTTAACAGGCTATGGTAATAGGACACCATCCAAAATATCTGTGGCTTATTAAACGCCTTTCTCTTCCTGCTGAGGTCTTTACAGTTTTCCTGAGAGATAATTCAGACAACACTCTTCATTTTTCTGAATGAAAATACTAAGTAACTGGACTGTGGTTCTTTGGCCTGATTCACACAATTTGCATAGAAAGATTATTAGAATTTCAGTTTAGAAAATTTTAAAAGCTGTATTCTTCAAAGCAGTACAAAGACAATAAGAAAACCAGTAGTAGAAGTCGGGGAAATCATCAGCTCACCTTGGCACTGTGTTTATCCAGAACCAACATCAAATTCCTTTAACTACGAGAGCAGAGCTTGATTCCACATGGATTTTCACGAGTATTGGAATCTTCATTTCAAATCTGAATCCTCAAAGCGCCAGTTCCTGAAATGTTACTTCTTCAAGGGCTCCATCTAGTGGTGCAAATTTGAGAAAGCGCAACATGCTATTCATGGATAACCAAACGTGTTCTTCTAAACTGACATCTACCATTTGTGTTGTCTTTACAAAACAATATTGCTTCTAATGTATATGCAAAAAGGTACCTATGGTATAATTAAAATTATCTCTCAATAGATACGCCCTTTCATTTTCTCCTTTAAAAATCTACATTTTTATTAATCTCATTTTATAAACCTAAACTTTATCTTAAATGATGAAGCAAAAAATAGTGTCAGAGAATGTTTTTTCCCCAAATCTCTGGGAAAGCGAAGTGAAGCCAAGAGTGATATAATGACTTTCCCAAGTACTTATTATTATTTATGAGAGAAAAATCAAAAATCAAAACTTGGGTTTCATCTCCCAAGATTGCTTTCTTTCTATATGCCCTATGTATTTATGACAATTTGAAATAGAAGTTACTATCAACGACCTTGAAGGAATTTTGCCGTATCTAAATGCTTCCTTGAATACAAAACCTTATTAACTTTGCTCTATATCTTCAATTTTAAAATGGTAAATCTCCATCACAGTTCTTTGGGAATTGGTGGCTCTACAGAAATAATCAGTGAATGTTACCCATCCTTCAACACTAACTTGTATCCCACAAGGGTCCCAAAACATAAGAACAGGGAGATAAAGGCACAACATTATCATCATTATTTTATTGCTATGGAATATTCATGACCTACAGCTTCATTCTCGATGACATACAATGCCTCCTCATAATGAAAGCTTTCCATTACAGGATTTAGAAAAGGCTCCTCATTCAGATTTCTCCAGGTTGTTGAGATTGTCAGGAGAGCTAGTTATTCAAAGAAAGGTTAAACTACAAAAGTCAATAACACTAAGTGGAACAGGAAGAGAAACATCAACAACCACTGAAGACTGTCTGTTACTCCTGATTGAAAGAGGAATTTTCTAAAAGAGCATGATATTATTCAAACTTTACTTAGGCTTCCTTGATGATCTGTGTTACGCTTCTGTCCTTCCATAAAAGGGTTAAATATTTAAGTTCGTCTTTCATTTTCTTCTCTTCATATTCATACCACACAGAGCTTCTGAGAGTTTCTTCAAGGCCAACCATCATATTCCTCCTATAAGAAAGTAAAGGGACTATAATTATTTTTGCTATTAAACAAAATGTGTTGCTTAAAAGCATTAGGAGGTTGAGAGAAAATAGAGTTTCTTTGCTGAGGCCAATACCCATTTAAATTAAGTATGCTGAGCTTCCCAATATGTCTTCCTAGCTTTTTTCTTTTTAACAAATACTTGATTTAAAGGTATAAAGTTTTATTCCTAGGAAGTTATAGCCTCTCTTTGAATGAAGACATTTAATATCAAAGGCATGAAAGGACAGTGGAATAGCATCTTGTGGTCTGTTCTCCTGCCTTAAAATAGTTACACTCCTACACGATAACTCAGGTATTATTATGACATCTTTATTACATACGAAGACATAGATTCTTGAAAGAAAAACACGAGTTCCCCCAACACACAAAAAACACTGTGCTGTGCTAGTTAGGAGAGTTCAACAAAATTGTTACAAAATAGATTAAACAAATTCCAAAAAAGAATTACTACGCACAAGAGATGTGCCTCAGTACTTTCTTGAGGCAGAGGCAACTAGTGTAAATCAGTCCTGACTGCTTTAGAACTGCTTTAGCTGGCCTGTAAGACTCTTTACCTAATTCTAAATATTAAAATCTCCCCCTAATGGAGAATTTTAATATTATTAACATAACATGGGTTGCATGCCAGCACACGATGATTATACTGAGCATGCTCGTTTTGTTTCAATGGGAACACATGACGATATAATGTAAGAGTTTGACATCACTCACTGGGAAGGGATTTAAGACAACACCAGGGATGGGCAGATGTGGATCCTACTCTTTGAAGAACTTCTGCCACCATCAGGAGTGAGTGTCAGGAGAGTTCCTGTCCCAACCAGGAGGAAGTACCCAGAGGATTCTTGTCTTGACTGGGGTGAGAGTCCTTGTAAATAATCTCTAATAAACGCATCTAACTCGCCAAAGTGGACTTGTCTGAATTATTCTTCAGTCTCTCTTTCAGACCCACAGTAAACTTTCTAAATGGGGAAAAGACAAAACAAAACAAAACAAACCTGTTCTCTTAAGATATTAAGACTTTGGGCTTGCTGCAGAGTGAAGCAAGAAGAGAACACTTTCTTCAGATAAAAATTTGAGAATATAGAAGCAAGCTAGACAGATATGAAAAAGAAAAGGAGCTATATACCTGTACCTACTGGCTTTTAAAGATTGGGCTAAAAAAGAGAAAGAGACTTAATTGTTAATAGATCAAGATTGACTGAATAGACAATGAAAAGAAAGATCCTACAAAGCAAAGTGGAATAATTTTCCAAATGGTAGCTGAAAATTATTGAGAGGTCCCCTCTGAAATGATTTATGATTTCTAAGAAATCATAAAAATAGCAATTGACAGGACCACAACAGAGCTAACTGTAAAGAAGATATTTGCAACACAAGTTTTTGAGGACTTGTATCCAAAAGGAAGAATTTCTACAAATCAATAAGAAAAGTGAGATAACCCATTTAATAATAGGTAATCCTGAAGGCCTAGTCCACTGCTTCAGGATAAGAGCTGGACTAGAGATTTTTCTGCTTCCCTTGAAGTAGTGCAATTTATTCATGGCCTGAAAAATTCCGAAGCCAAAATAAAAAGGATGTTTTAGGAAAGGAGAGAGCTTAGAGAAAGGGATATATCGTTCCTCACCTGGACTTGGAAGCACAGCCTTTGCTTCCAAAACATCAAGAACTCAATTCAAGAATAAGCTGATAGAAATGTTCTTTATCTTGATCTTAGAGGTAGTTACACAAATATATTAATGTGTAAAATTTTGTTAAGCTATAGAATTAAGATCTATGCACTACAGAGATGTAAGTTGTGCCTCGATTTAAAAAAAAAAAAAGAAATGAGTTAATTACTTAAAAGAATAAGGTAAGAGTAATGTTCCATATGAGGTAACCTTGGAGATGAGAGAGAAGCCTCCTCCAGTAGGCAGGATTCAAAGGCATAAAGAATTTCACCATATTCTCCCAGCGAAACCCAGCACCAAGCTAGCCTGCATGGCCCCAGTGTCCAAGCCAGCCCCTGGGGCTCCGCACCACAGGCTTACTCCAGCAGACCCAAGGTCCAGGCCTGTCCCAGTAGACTTCAATACCAGGCTGGCCTCCACAAATCTGGGCTCCAGGTCAGCCCCTATGGACCCAAGACCCAGGATCCAGGCCTCCAACTTGGCCCCTATGGACCCAGGCTCCAGGCCTACTTCTGCAGATCCAGACAAATGGACCATAGTGCCTGACTGGCTCCTGTGTTTCCAGATGTCAGACTTACCTAACTATTGATCCAAATAGCAGGCCAGGCCCTCCACAGATCCTGGCACACAACCCACCTAGAATCTCTCAGTCGGCTGATTGGTAAAGAGCTTCGCCTGATGAAGCCAGTCTGTAAGACCGAAAAAATTGTGAATTTCATCAACGCACAGACAGTAAGGCAAGGCCACAGGGATCAATAATCAGTAAAACCTGATTTTGTGGTTACAAAAGGAAAAAAATAAACACAAGGAACTGACTTTATAGAAATGGAAATCTATGAACCACTGAAAAATAATCATCTTAAAGAAGCTCAGTGAGAACAAGAGAACACAAATATACAACTAAGCAAAAATCAGGAAAGCAACACATGGACAAAATGAAAAGTACAAAAAAATAGAAACTATAAAAAAAACCAAATAGGAATTCTGGAATTCTACAGCTGAGGAACACAATGACTGAATTAAAAAATACCATATAGACTTCAACAACAGGCTTGATCAAGCAGAAGAAAGAATCATTGAGCATGAAGACAGGTCATTTGAAAATATCTAATCAGAAGAAAAATAACAACAACAAATAATAGAAATTAATGAAGAAAACCTACAAGATTTATAGAACACCATCAAGAGAGCCAAAGTATGCATTATGGTTGTAACAGAATGAGTAGAGAAAGAGAAGGAGCAGAAAGTTTATTTAAAGAAAATAATGACAATAAACTTTGCAAATCTGGAGAGAGAAATGAACATCTAGATTCATAAAACCCAAATAGCCCAAATAGATTAAATATAAAGAGATATTCACTGAGATACATTATAATCAAATTCTCAAAAGTCAAAGACAAGAAGAAAATTTTGAAAGCAGAAAGAGAAAAGCAACTCATCATATACAAGGGAACCCCCAGAAAACTTCCAGCAAATTTCTCAGCAGAAACCTTGCAAGCCAGAAGAGAGTGGAATGATAGATTCAAAGTGCTGGGGGGAAAAAGTGCCAACCAATAATCCCATACCCACCAAGACTATCCTTCAGGTATGAAGGAAGGATAAATATTTTCCCAAACAAAATCTGTAGTAGTTCATCATCTCTAGACCTGCCTTACAAGAAATACTAAAGGAAGTTTTTCAAGTTGAAAAGAAAGAATTCTAATTATCAACATACAAACATATGAAACTATAAAATTCACTGTAAAGGTAAGAACATAGTAAAATTCAGAATACTCTAATACTATAATGGTAGTGCATAAATCAACATTAACTGTAGTATAAAAGTAAAAATATAAAAGTATTAAAAGTAACTATAGCTATGGTAATTTCTTAATGGATACATGATATATAAAAGATG
>NW_012153064.1:336197-338221 GCF_000956105.1 Propithecus coquereli | reverse complement strand
AGTATAAAACTAGAAATCAGTAACAGTCAGAATATTGGAAAACTCACAAATATGTGGAGATTAAACAACACACTCTTGAACCAATACATCAAAGAAGATATCAAAAGGGAAATCCTAACCAAGGAGATGAAGTATGTGTACTCTGAAAACTGTAAAACATTGATGGAATAAATTGAAAAAGATACAAATAAATGAAAAGATATCCTGTGTTCATGGATTGGAAGAATTAATATTGTTAAAATGTCCATATTACCCAGAGTGATCTACAAATTCAACGCAATCCCTATCAATATTACAATGGCATTTTTTGTAGAAATAGAAAATCCTAAAATTTCCATGGGACCACAAAAGACCTTCAATGATCAAGACACTCTTGTGTAAAAAGACAAAAAAGCTGGAGGCATCACATTACCTAACTTCAAAACATACTACGTAGCTATAGTAATCAAAACAGCAGGGTACTAGCATAAAAACAGACATATAGACCAATGGAACAGAGTAGAAACATCAGAAATAAATCCATGCATTTATGGTCAATTGATCTTCAACAAAGGTGCCAGTAACACACAATAGAGAAAAGATGGTCTCTTCAATACGTGGTGCTGGGGAAACTAGATATCCACATGCAGAATGAATTTAGACCCTTATCTCACACCACATACAAAAAATCAACTCAAATAAATGAAAGACTTAAGTGTAAGACCTGAAACTATAAAACTACTAGATGAAAATACATGAAAAAGTTTGACATTGATCTAACCAATAATTTTTTAGCTATGACCCCAAAGCGCAGGGGAAAAAAGCAATAATAGATTTGCATCAAACTAAAAATCTTCTGTACAACAAAAGAAACAATCAACAGAGTGAAGATACAACCTAAAGAATGGGAAAAAATATTTGCAAACCATATATCTGATAAGGAATTAATATCCAAAATATGTAAGGAACTCAAACAATTCAATAGCAAGGAAACAACCCAATTTAAAAATGGGCAATGGACCTGAATACACATTTCTCAAAAGAGGACATGCCAATGGCAGACAGGTATATTTAAAAATGCTCAGCATCACTAATCATCAGGGGAATGCAAATTAAAACCACAATGAGGCATCACCTTACACCTGTTAGAATGGGTTTTATCAAAAACACGAGAGTTAAGTGTCAAGAAGGACATGGAGAAAAGGGAACTCTCACATACTGTTGGTGGGAATGTAAATTAGTACAGCATTATGGAAAACAGTATGGAGATGTCTCAAAAACTTAAAAATAGAACTACCATATGATCCCAAATCGCACCTCTGGGTATATATCCAAAGGAAAGGAAATCATTATCTTGAAGTGATATCCACACTTTCATGCAGCATTATTCACAATACTTATTTATGAAACCGAGCTCTGTCCATCAACAGATGAATGGATAAAGAAAATGTATGGTGTGTGTATGTGTGAGTGCGTGTGCACACATGCGCATGTCTGCATTGGAATGGAGTATTATTCAGCCTTTAAAAAAGAAAAAAATCCTGTCATATACGACAACATGGATGAACCTGGGACATTATGCTAGGCGGAATAAGCCAAACACAGAAGATAAACACTGCGCGATCTCACTTGTATGTAGAATCTAAAAATATCGACCTCACAGAAGCAGAGAATAGAATGGTAGTTGCCAGGGGCTGAGGTTGGGGTTGGAGTGAGGGAATGGGGAGATAGATGTTGATCAAAGGGTCCAAAGTTTCAGTTAGGCAGGAGAAATAAGTTCTGAAGATCCGTTTTACAGGACAGTGACTATAGTTGATAGTAATGTATCATACACTTGAAATTGCTGAGAGTAGTCTTAAATGTTCTTACTATACACACACATGTACACATACACATAAAAGGATAACTATTAGAGGTGATGGGTATGTTAATTAGCTTGATTGTAGTAATCATTTCACAATGTGTATATATATCTCAAAACATCACATTGTATATTATAAATATACACAATTTTTATTTGCCATTTATACTTCAGTAAAGCTGAG
>NW_012153064.1:333440-333937 GCF_000956105.1 Propithecus coquereli | reverse complement strand
AAGTACCTGAATTGGGGGCAATTATGGGATTCTCATAGGTAATTCTGTCAACACACGATGTTTCACCTTGTGTTCTGACCTTGGTTCTTAGGTTTATGTTAGATACAACTCCACCGAGGTGTGCCCTTCTTTTGCTCACTGTTCTTTTCATATAAGCTCCTAAAACAGGAACTCTGAGCCAAAAATCTGAGGGGCAGAATGCTGAAGAACTTTTTTAATGACACCTAAAGCCACCAAATCTCACTCCGTCTTCCTAGAATATTTCTTTAGCAATCTTTCACTTCTCAATCTGTTGTAATCTGGATTCTTCCAGTGCCATTACTCCAGTAACATCACTCTGGAAAAGTCACTCATCCTCTCCCCATGCCCTGAATATTGTGCCTAGAAACAGAGATGACCTGTGATGCATGATGTAATGACACTGCTTGAACAATGTACCCGACTGCAGGTAAGACTTACAAGTGCAGTTGCTTGTCAGGGGCTAAACTGTGAAGATA
>NW_012153064.1:329150-331040 GCF_000956105.1 Propithecus coquereli | reverse complement strand
ATAGACACCAAATGGACAAAGCAATTTTTAAAAATATATTAAAAGCCCAGATATTAAAAATAACATGAGTAAAGAGTCAATAACTATAGGTGATATAATTGCCTTCTTTTAAAATTCAAGAGAAACTAAATGACAGATTATTTAAATTAATAAACAAGGCTGACAGATAAAAGATCACTAAAGTATTTTAAATAATGCCTGGCCCTAGTAAGTGCTATATAAGTGTTAGCTATACGCAGTGACCAATAGAAAATGAAAGTTAAAAAAACCTACTTACAACTACTCGGGAGGCTGAAGTGGGGGGATCACTTAAGCCCAGGAGTTCGAGGTGGCAGTTAGCTATGATCATGCCCCTGCATGCCAGCTGGAGTGACAGAGCAAGATCTTGTCTCTGGGAAAAGAGAAAAAAAAAAAAAACCTGTTTACAAAACCTCAATGTAAGAGCTTCAAAGAAAAAACATAAGCATTACTAAAGGACATAATGAAGATAATAGTAAGTGGACGGATAAGTCATATTTAAGAAGGAGAAGAATAAATATTGTAAAGATCAATTCTCTCTGAATTTGTCTATAAATTTAGTGAAATTCCCATCCAAAGTCCTTACAGAATTCTGCCATGAAATTTGCAAACCGATCCTAAAATGAATCTAAAAGTTTAAATGAGTGGTCACCGTGTGCATCAAGAACAGCCATCCCAATTCAAAAAATTTAGAATTCTAAGATACAACATGAAAAAATATTGTTAGGAGATTTAACAAAATAAAGTGAAAGCAAGAATCCCAGGAGAGAAGTTTGAAATGGGGTCCTGCCCTAGGGGTATCTGTTAATCCAGGATAATCTGAGCTTCCATTTGTATAGAGCATGAGGAATAAAGACAGCCACGAAGCCCACACTCAAATTGACTAATGCAAAAACATTCAATGGGAGACTAATTCATAGACACCCCTCCAGCACACATACACCAGGAACCACAAAGCTACACCCTGATTGGGATGGCAAACTACAAACAAATTAAAACAACCATACAAGCAAACAAAAATTCCTCCTCCTCAGAAAAGTGAACAACAAAATTATAATAAGTCTCAACCTTGGAAATGAGGAGAACAAGGAAAAATAATGTCCGTTGAGAATCCATAACCACAGAGCAGCCTTCACCATTAGTCCCCAAAACCTCAACCCAAGAATTTGTTTTTAAGTGACGCTTTCAGTTGCCTGTGAGAAGCAAAAAGGAAACCTTCTGTAAAGGAAAGCAACTTCAACAGAGATCTCACAAAACACCTATAGATAAATTTCTCGCAACAGACAGTTATGGGGGAATCAAATGCACGCATGCACTTAGCATGAATGTGTATACACAATGAGGAAACAGGTTGCCACCAGTAAAAACCAGGAGAAACAAAACACAATAATCTGCTACAACCTAAAATAGACCATAGGATTTTTTCTGCTTGCTTGGAAAGATGGAAATATAGCAGAAAGGGGAAAAGACAGTAGGGACACTCACATGAATCAAAAAATACGTATTAATTGTGCTTATGGTGGGAGTTCAAGTGCTCTTAATAATACAGTTAAGACATAGGGCTTGCTTTCAAAGATATCGTAGTCTAGCTAAAGAAATAATACTATACATGTTAAAATAAATTATAGAAGACAATGACACGAGCTCCCAAAAGAGGAGCAAGAGTCACTGTGGCCTAAAAGGCTCAGAAGTGGGCAGAACCTAAACTGGGTCTAGAGGAAGTAAAATATGCAGGGACTTCTGAGAAGGGGAGGGATTTTTCAGCAAGTGCCAGGAATACACAAAGGTGGAAATTGACATGGAGTCTTCAGGGTTTAGGACAAGCCCTGGGACTATCACCCAATACCTCCACAAAAAAGAATGACAGAAGGC
>NW_012153064.1:328244-329100 GCF_000956105.1 Propithecus coquereli | reverse complement strand
CTCACTAAATGCCCCAAATGCCCAGAAGAGTGCTTAGCACATGGTAGGCAATCGGTATATGTGATAATTTATATAATGTTAATCATCAGAAACCGAAAGCTACTCCTATTAGCTCAACTTCCAGTAAAATATAGATTAATGACACAAGTAATAAAAGAATTCTTGCATTCAGCCATTTCTGATCAATACACAGAAAATTTTTATTTTTGCTTTCCTAACATAGTTATATAATCCATGAACCTACCAATGTATATTCTATTTTAGCCATCTGCCAACCCCCAGAACCTTGTAAGAATGACAATAGAAGACTTGTCCTTCTCTTCACAATAGATACATGTCTTCAAAGATTTAAATTGCTGTGTTAGATACCTTGTTTCCCTCACTTTAATTGTAAAAATGAAAATAAAGAAGTTCTAAGTGTTCAATTTTTCTGATAGGAGCCACGAACATTCTGCTACCACATTTTTTAACAGCTACTGTTTCCAAGCATACCTTCAGGAAAACATTCCAATCATCATGATTTAACTTATGTCTTTTCAGCAGTACATTGCCAAATGATTTCTTGTTTTAATGCCCTTCATAGAATTATAATGATTTTGTTTTAATATGATCATTTTTTTAACATTTGTCTCTCTTCTCCATGAGAGACAGCAGTATCTATCTTGTTCTACACTATTTTCCTGACACATTTTGTATTGTCTGGAACCCATGAGGTACCAGGTTGAGCTACCATTGCAAATGGTTTGACAATGCTTTTATATAGATAGGCATGTAGGTGTTTGTGTCCATTTGCATTTTTGGAGAGTTTTATTTTTTTTCCTGGGCTTATCCCTAAATTCAAAAGGACTGTTAAAAT
>NW_012153064.1:320531-324059 GCF_000956105.1 Propithecus coquereli | reverse complement strand
GAGGTAGTAAGTGATCTAGCCAGAATTCAGACCTTAGTCTGTGGTCAATGGCCGTGGTCCTTTCGTCACAGAATGCTGAGAACTCTGAATAAAACTCATTTGACAAAGACAAAATAGCCTTCCTTCTTAAACATCTTCCTCATTCATAAAGAATGAGACTTTTTACTATTTTCTTTATAACCGAAAGGAAACTTAAAAGATTTGCTTCATTTTAGTGTAAGACAATATGAATAACTTTGCCCACCACTATCAAGTAATGTTTTGATAGCTACGGCAATTTCAATTTTAGGGTTTATTTCGGGGACACTCACATTTCTTTCCTGCTACTTAAAGGGAACGGGAACATTTCTTCATTGGCTGTAATCTTAAAGCACTTTGAATTAGAAATAACAGAATTTCATTCAAATTGAGTTAAAGGGGGAAAAAAGTGGTTTTTCGATGAAATTATGGGGCATTTCAAAGAAACTTCTCATCTTTAGGCAATAGAGAAGATTAGAATCGACAACCAGAAAACTATCAGGAATTATGGCAATTGCTCATATTGTTGTCTCTTTCTCTCCACGTTCTCTGATCCGTGATATTCTTGACCTGCCTGAGCTATCACTTCTTTCTGTTGACAGGCTTTCTCTTCTCTAGACCCCACAGCTCCTGAATTCACACATCCTCAGCTCCAGTGACTACCAGACTAACCTGTATCTTTGACTCCCGATTCCTAACCTCTGAGAGAGAATCCAGATGGTCTGGCTATAGCTATGGAGTAACTAAACACAAATGAGGATGAAGATTATCAAAGAAGGATGTTCTGAGACACACAGACACCCCAGAAAAATGTATGTTACAACTGGCTAAATACTTTTCTGGGAAATTAAAAAAGAAATAATAATTCATTTCCCCAAGATAGCAATGAAATTTTAAACCATTTGACACGTCACATTTCCATGGTAGTAACACTTTAAAACCATAATTTGGGACATAGATTTTGGCAGTTTTTGAGAATATTTAAAGTTAGGCCAAAATTAGAATATTCTGAATGTATATTTACAATATCTGTATCTCGGCCTATTTTTAGAACCAATTGTTTTTTTGAAATGTGCCTCGATGATAAAGCAGGTGGACATATACTTAAAATCACAGGGGATTCATTTAAACTTGACACACAGAAAAACTTCTTACTGAAGGTGGGATCATTGACATAGGTTGCCATTTGCAATGAGTACTTTCCTGGAAAATGGTCCTTAAATAAAAAAGCAGATCTAGCAAGGATATTTAATGTCCTGATCAGAACCAGGTCAGTGAAGTTTTTGTAAAAGACATTCTCAAGTTGTTTGCAAGTAATGTTTATTATTCTGTTTAGCAAAAGAGAAAGGTAAAAGTTATCAATGCATTACAAGTGCAAGTTATTATCAAAAGCTAAATTACATGCTGCTTATACCCTACATCAGTGGTTCTGAAACTGTAGGGCATTTCAGAATTGCCCAAAGGGCTTGTTAAAACATAGATTGCTGCCTGCCTACCACCTTCTTCCCCTTGGAGTTTCTGATTCATTGAGTCTGTAGTTTTGCCTGACTGTGAGGATTGCAAAGGGTCTGGATTCATTAGGGATATAGGGCCCAATAATTTGCATTTCTAACAAGTTTCCAGATTTTGCTGATGCTGCTGGTCTGGGGGTAGCACTCTGAGAACTCTTGCTCCAAGCTCAGGACAGAGAAACTATTTGTAACTGACATTTCTCTAGGTTCATAGAGAGTTATACTGAACAACCAAATGTACCTAAAACCATAAGCAAACAGATAAACAAGAAAATGTTTTCACTGGCCTACTTCTTAGGGTCTTGCTTTACCCAGACTGAAAACAGGGATGATGGAGGTTGGGAGAATTAAAAATATATAGATGTGTTCACAAATGACATCCCACATGCTCTCAAAGGTGAGTGAAAGCTCAAAAGTTGGAGTCGAGGCCAGCACTAGACCAAATGGAAAGAAAAACAAATATGTGCTCAAATTGTCACATTTGTGAAGGAGCGTGGTATAAAGGAATCCTTACAGCTTTTGTTGTCAGGCATCCAGAGTTCAAGCCCTAGGTCTGCTGTTTACTAAGTACAAACTCTGAATGCTTACCTAACTCTCTGAGACTGTTCAATTGCATACTAGTTTTCATAGTACCTATTAAAAGCAATGTTGAGAATATTATAAGATAACATATATTAAAATACCTAGCACACAATATCACTCTAATATATAGCAACCATATATTAGGCTGCTATTATATGCAAGGACCTCAACTGGGTATATTAACTCATTTAATCCTCACAAGAGTCTTTTGAGGCATCAATATAATCATCATCATCATAAACAAGAAAACAGAATTACACAATCACTTGAACAAAAACTCCAAGACAAACCCCCAATAGTTTGAGGCTAAACGCTGTCTTTCTACAAAGATGAGTTTTCTTATTCCTTTTGTCTTTCCCATCTCAAGTTCACCGGCTGCAATTATGAACCAGAGGTTCCCACTGCGGGACAACTTCCTCATTCAGTCAATATTCTGTGCCTTGCCCTCTTAGTTTTCCTCTTCTAAGTAATATTCACTACTTTTATTTCTTATTCCATCAGGACCTGTTGGCAGGCCTAATTAGGCAAAAATAAAATGTGGAGAAAATTTATTTTTGATAATACAGTCTTCGTTTTTTTCCTGCATTGCTCCAATAATCCTGTAGCCTTTCTGCTATTTGATTCTCTCTGGGGGAGTTGCTTTGGGGGTGGGGAGTCTGACCCTGAACTTCTACAACACAGATGCTCGTCTTCTCTGACTATTCAACACAGCACAATCTGTTTTATCAGACAAACTAGTTTTTATTGCGTTGTCAATGATACACAATGATGTAAATATCTTTGAGGGCATTTTCGAGAGCATTTGCATCCTCCCCCTACTCGCCCTCCATGCCAACGATTCTTTTCATCTATCCCAATCAAAACATTATCTAACTGTCAAGGTGTCACTCAAATGTCACTTCCTTCATGATTCTTTGCCTTATCCCCAGATCTTTCTTAGCCTCCAATCCCTACAACACTTTGTCACCTTTTCTTTTGTGTTCTTTTCACGCCTAACTTTCTATGTTCAATACTACTGGCTTTCTCTTTTCTTCCACTAGCTTGTGATTTTTCTTGAGAGTAAATATTTACTCCCTTATCATTCTTTTGGTGCCCACTTTTAGGCAGGCCCTCTGCCGGTGCTGCAGACACCGTCACCGTGTGGAGAGAAAGATAAGAACGAGGGCTCACCATGTAGGGATGTCAGAAGCAGCTTTGAGAGGCTAGGGAAGGCTTTCCAGAGAAGCTGAAGTCTGAATACAGTCTTGAAGGAATGGTGAAAGCTCTCAGGTGAACAAAGAAGAAAGGGTATTCCAGACAGGGGAAATAGTCTGTAAAAATGCATGGAACCAGAACAAGATTTCTAGAGGAGGCAATACATTTACCTGCGGGAGGCAGATCTGACACAGGAATGTCACCCCGATCCCTTCTGTAGCCA
>NW_012153064.1:315064-316906 GCF_000956105.1 Propithecus coquereli | reverse complement strand
CTTTAAATGAAATCTCATCTCCCATCCAACCATACTGGCAAAAAGATATAATTTCATATTATATTTTAATATTGTTTTCCCCCACTCCCATTATCAATCCTTATATCTCTGTAAAGAAAATTTACCCCTAGTCTGTTGTCTTCTTCACAGCATAAAAAAATAAACCATTTTTAGCCTGAGTGAGAGGTGTTTGAAAGATAGGAGCTGTCTGAGAAAAATCAATCCCTGGATGTAGGCAATGTTTTTCTTGAGTTCCTTAAGAGTTGAATATGTAAACTGAGCACATGTGATATTTCTTGCCTGTGCCTTTGAGGAACTGAGTCCTCTTGGAAAATTTCTTTCTCCCAGGACAGTTCTGCTCATTGACAGAGCTGCTCAGGGTCTATATTAGCCTCAGATAACTTGGAGTCTCAGATAATGGAGTGGCTGTGTGAGGCTTAAACAGGGATTAAGAAACAGTGAGTTGCTCACCCAAGCCAAGTCTTTAGCTGAGCCTCTCCATCCTTGGGGGCACTCCCTCCCTCTTTCCCCCTGCCCCTTGGTGGTACTCCCTTGCTCCCTTACATCCATGTTTGCCCTTCATCGGTTACCAGGTGAGGGTTGAGACTGCACTTCCCTCTCTTTCTAATTTCCAGTTTATTTTCTAAAAAATCTTCCCCAAGCACAAGTCCTCTATTAAAGAGAAATTACCTGGTAATTTCTAGTTACCTTTTCTTGGTTTCTGAGCAGAATATGTAGAGCTAATCCTAACTATGTGATTTGTAGGTGCAAAATGTGGATTATAAGAGAGCTGAGTTTTGCTTGATTCATTTGGTTATGAGTCAAGAAAACAGTGTCAATTGAATGTGGCCCCTACTGAGATAAGAATTCCCCCCCCCCAAATCCTCCATGCTTAGCTTTTTCTTGACAAGCACTCATTGTGTGGCCAGTATGGAATGTCACTCTTCCTCAAAAGCACAATTTAAAAAAAGGGTGACTATACACCCTGAACACTAAACAGCTATCTTATTTTATTTATTCATTTATTTTTGAGACAGGGTCTCACTCTGTTGCCCAGGCTGGAGTGCAGTGGCATCATCATAGCTCACAGCAACCTCAAACTCCTGGGCTCAAGCAATACTCCTGCTTCAGTCTCCCGAGTAGCTGGGACTATGGGTATGTGTGTGCCACCACGCCCAGCTAATTTTTTCTATTTTTAGTAGAGCTGGGGTCTCACTCTTGCTGAGGCTGGTCTTGAACTCTTAAACTCAAGCAATCCTCCCACCTTGATCCCCCTGAGTGCTAGGATTACAGGCATCAGCCACCACGCCCAGCCTAAACAGCTGTCTTATAAATGTCTCCTTTATGGTGATGAGGATAAGGGATAAGCAAACATTTACTGAGTATTTTGTGGCAGGTATTATTCTAAGACCATTATGTACATTGTCTCATTTAATCATCACAACAACCTTATAAAAAGGTCCTGTTATTATTATCTCCATTTACCAATGAGGAAACTGAAGCAAAGAGATATGAATTTTCCCAAGGTTGCACAGCTTGTAAGATTGAAACTCCAACAAATATAGCTTCAGATCTTCATTCTTAATCACTACAGATGGCGCTCAGAGCTGGTCTCACTTTGGGGTCCAGTCTCTTTCAAGTCACAGGCTCTCTGCAGGTACCTCAGGCCATCATGTTGATGGCAGGTTAAAGTCTATGACAATTCAGCAGAGACAGCAGGATCCACTCCTGGCAGAAGCTGACTCTCAGGTGACAACGGGAAAAGGGTATCCAGATTAGGTATTCATTTAGCTCTCTGGTTGTCCGGAGCCATGAGACCCGGCAGCTGCTTAACTAAGCCCA
>NW_012153064.1:312791-315014 GCF_000956105.1 Propithecus coquereli | reverse complement strand
CTTATATCTTGACTGTCACAATATTCATATAAAATATTGCTTAAAGCTCTGTATTTCCTCCAGCTGGTCTTGAGAATTCCCCCTCACTCCACCCCTCACACTCAGACTACAGTGTTGTATGGGACAGAGATACCCTGATATCCCAGTCAGTTCAGGCTGCTGTAATGAATATCGTAAACTGGGTGCCTTAAAGTATAGGAATTTATTTTCACAGTTCCAGAGGCAGGAAGCCCAAGATCAAGGTGCCAGTCCACTTGGTGTGCCAGTGAGGGCTCTCTTCCGGCTGCCAGGTGGCTGCCCTTGTGCTGAGTCCTCGCGAGGCAGAGGGAGAAGGTTCTGGTCTCTCGCTCTTCTTATAAGGACATAATTCCATCATGGAGGGCCCCACCCTCATGACCTCATCTAAACCTAATTCTTTCCCAAAGGCTGCACCTCCAAACACCATCATGTTGACCGGGCTTCAATACATGAATCTGGGGGACACGTTCACCCAAAACACCTGTCATTATTAACTCAGTTTCATAAGGCACTCCTAAGTTATTGAAGTCTTTAACCACTTTTTACAAGCTACTCCTCAGAGCTCTGCTGAGAAATGAATCAGCATTATTATGGCCCTTTAAAGACAGAAAAAAAAGAGGCCTCAATGTAGCAGGTTATTTTCTGAAGGGCTGACAATCAAAAGCAGAGTCTTTCTTATAACTGAGGTCTTTTTTGTCTTTTGGTCATGAGCACTGTAATTGACCAACAGAACTTAATAAAATAATGTTCTCTTCGTTATCTGGGAATTTAATTAAATCTCCAAGATATGTTAGATGCTGCACCAATTACCAATCTGACATATATTAAGATGGATAAGTAACAAAATACATGAAATGTATAATGGCCCATAGTTATCATATATTTCTAATGTGTTTTATACTTTAATTTGGGTGTTCAGACATAGTAAGATGTTCACATTTTGCTTTTCTTCTCCCTTCTTTTGCTCTGTTCCCTACTCTGGCAGGTGACCACAAGAATCATAACTGATTACAAAGGTGCCACATTTTCTGCTTTCAGGTCTTACGCTTCCTGGTGCCCCACTGGGAACCACTCCAACTCCTCGTCATGCTTGTCTCTGTGGTTTTGTCATAGCAATTGATAGATTAATACATTCAAAAAGTAAATTTTATGTACAATGACAGAAAAACGTATTTGAAAGTATAGTATACATATACAAACATTGTAAATGCATAGAAAAAGACTGAAAGGATTTTAAAAAGCACATTTTTAGAATTTTTAACTTTTTCTTAATAGATCATTTTAATGGCACAGAAAAGTATAAGAACAGTACAAAAATAGATCATATACATTCCTTTCACCTAGATTCGTTTATTAACATTTTACCCCATTTGCTTTATTATTCTTTCTGTTTTTGCCTGACCCATTTCTTGGTAAGTTACATAAATCATGGTCCTTTACTCCAGACTTTTCATGGTGTATTTCCTAAGAATTGTGATATTCCCTTATGTAACAACAGTACAGTTATCAACTTATACATTTCACATTATATCATAGTATTAGATATACTGTTCTAATCTACTGTCTGAATTTCAATTTTGTCATTGACCCAATAATATCTTTTATAGCATTTTTCCCCCTTCCAGTACACAGATCTAATCTAGTACTGCATTTAGTTGTCATGTCTCTTTAGGCTTCTTTAATCTGGACTATATTTACAGCTTTTTGTTTGTTTGTTTTTGATAACACTTGCCATTTTTAAAGAATGTAGCCTCTTCTCTTTTTATACAGCATTCCTCATTTTGGGTTTGTCTGATATTTCCTCATTATTAGTTTCAGATTATGGAGTTGCAGCTGGACTACTACCTGCTGTAGGTAATGTTGTATCCTCATATCTTATCTAGAGACACAAGATGTCCATCTACCCTTCAGTGGTGGTATTAATTTTGGTCACCTACCTGGTCAAGGTGTTATTCAATTTTGCCACTGTAAAATTACTATTTGTTCTCTTCCAGCTAATAAACAATCTGTGGGGAGAGACTTTAAAGCCATTGAAATGTCCTGCTCCTCACCAAAATTTCTTCCTAGATTTGATGAATCTTAGCTGATCCAATCTGCACCATGATAGTTGCAAAATGATGATTTGCAATTCTGCTCACTTTCCACATTCACCAGTCAGCACTCAGCATTCTGTTGTGAAGCAAGAGTCCTCTCTTCTTTCCATTT
>NW_012153064.1:306091-308425 GCF_000956105.1 Propithecus coquereli | reverse complement strand
TCACTGTGGCTACTCCTAGAGTGGTATAGTTTTAAACTCTCAAACATTTACTTTTATCTTGAAAAACTCTAAATTTGTTTCATCTTTATCAATGAAACCACTCTTTCGTTGATTACTCCTTTTCATCTTCAGTGCCATAAAAAGCCAAAGAAAAGAGAAAACTGGCTTGAGAGTCAAGATGTTGCAAATCACTGTAACTTGCCCCAAAAAGAATACAAATAAAAGAAAAATTCTTTTATTGAAACTACTTTTGAAAATATATTTCACGTCTCGAAGTAAAACAGCATTAGGTTGATGTGTTTCCTGAAATTTGCAACAAGCTTATCTGTAATTGTAACTATTAGTAAAATACAATCTAGTAAGGACATAGGTGCTATGGTCTGAAAATTTGTGTCCCTCCAAAATTCATACGTTGAAACCTAATCACCAAGGTGATGGTTTTAGAAGATGGGGCCTTTGAAGGATAATTAGGTCAGGAGAGTGGGCTCTCATGAATGGAATTAGTGCCCTTATAAAAGAGGCCTGAGGGAGCTTCTTAGCCGTTTTGCCCTTCTGCCATGTGAGAACATACAGAAGGTTCCGTCTATGAAGAATAGGCCCTCACCAGACACCGAACCTGCTGGTGACTTGATCTTGGACTGCCCAGCCTCCAGAACTGTGAACAATAAATTTCTGTTGTTTATAAACTACTCAGTTTACAGTATTTTGTTACATTAGCCTGAATGAACTAAGACAGTAAGTGTCCCATCATAACGCTCATTTTTGCTCAAACTCCCCACCATCCCACGCTTATTAAAAGACCAATAGTGATAGATGCAAGGGATTCAGGCAAAGCCAGAATAAAAGGAAAAAAACTAGAAATAGCTTACTCACAGTGCTGTAAGATTTCTGGAGATCCGAACACTTGGAAGAGGTAGATTTTACACTCCTTGTTCATATTCTGTCCAAAATGCCAAAATAAATACACATTCAGATCTACGTTAGCAAATACTGTTGTCCTGTGGCAATTTTTTTGTGTGTATATATGCATTTTATTTCTGCAACATTATGATTTTATCATATGGAAGTCAAAACTCTGATGGAATTTTAACTAATCTTTTTTTATTTTTTATTTTGACTAAGCCATTTTATTTAAGAATTTTAACTAATCTTTCTCTCTTGCAATTTATTAGGAGCCAGTTTCTTTCTTACCCTCCCAAATTTTCTCATTCTCAATTTCTACCCCAGAGTTCCTATGTTGGGAGAGCATCAAAATTCTGTTAAGCAGATATTTCCAAAAGATGAATATTAAATAGATCATTGCAGTGAGCAGTTAGCGATGCTAATAAAAATCAAATCAAAGTCTGACTAAGAGGAAGAGTTCAATTTGAAGAGAAGAAAAGGAAGAATTTTGAAGAGCAAAATTGAAGAGATATGTTGGATACTTTTCCTTTTTTTCATTTGCTGGTTGAGAGTATATTTTCCAGAATTATCCCATCTGAATATAAAAGACATATCTTCTAAACAAGAATATAGGTTAGATATTCCATGAGATTTAATTCCTAAACAAGTGAGGATATAAAGGGAAATAGTAATGAAAAAGATAAAAATAATAAAGAAAGCAAATTAAAATACCAAGAAAAGACAAATAATGTGTGCAGAAAGAGTCAGAAGAAAGCTTTTTCAGGAAGAAGAGAATATATTTTATTCATTGTTTCAGAAAGTTAGTTCCAAAATGCTTGAAAATAAAATTGCACACAGCTGTTTGGTTTCCTCTCCAGAGGTCCTAATTGGAAAGATCTGACCATGTTTAGTGGTGAGAGAGCCTTGCTCTATTTCTGAGGTGAATTCAGAATGTTTACGTATTCCTCTGCATGGTTCCAACATTTTGCCAGATTCTAATTATGATGCACTTAGTCAAAGAGGAAAGTTCAACACCCCTAAACTCAATGCCAGAGCATGGGGACTATTCAATCAGCACTGCATGGCGGAAAGGGCACTGAATTGGGTGTAAGAAGACTCCAGTTTGGGTTCTAGCTTTGTCACTAAATAGATGAATTAGTTTGAGAAAGTTGGTTAATCTCTCTGAGCCTCAATTCCTTGTTTCTAAAACAAGTGGGGTTGAAATGGATAACTTACAAGGTTTCTTTCTAGTTCTTATTTATAAGATAATCTTTTCAAGTTCTTCCACCAAAACTGTACCAGTTTGCTGGTCTTTAAAGAAACATTAAGAACCTGTCTAAATAGTTGATTTAAAAAATAGAAGCAAAACAAATACAACAAAGTCTTTTAGAAACTAGAACTTTTATATAAAATCAATATATGTTAAATAATCAATTTTTTAACCTGCTTTTG
>NW_012153064.1:303496-306041 GCF_000956105.1 Propithecus coquereli | reverse complement strand
CATTCTGCTCTCTTCCTCTGACTCCCTGCCAGAGCCTCCCAATGACTGGACCCAACTGGAAGCCAGACAGCAAGGAAGTCTTCAGAAGCCATCCAAAATGGTTAGTCCCCTGGCGCACAGAGCAGGGAGAAAAAAAAGGTGGAGAATGGATATAAGGAACAAAAAAGTATTCAGCCTACATTATTTTCTTTAACTTAAAATTAAGTTAAAATTAATTCTTTAATTTAAAATGGACTTAAAATCAAACAGATTAAAATTAATTAAAGGGGCTCTGCCTCTCCTCCCTATCCATGCTCATCCCATCTAAGACTCAGTAGAGCAAACTGTTTATTCTTTAGTCTAGATTCTGTTCACACTTTCTGCAGCCATGAACATTGTCCAGCTTGCAGGAATGCCCAAGTCCAGTGGTTCTGTGGCTCTGTGCCTCAGTGTTCATGGAAATCTTTATGAGAGTTGAGAACTCTGAGGAACAGGGTGCTACCCACATGCGCACATCATGAAGACATCCCCCACACTTTGAAATCCTTCCACGGGGCACAGGAGGGAGCAGGACACAGTCCCAATTACGAATAGTAACCTATTGTCCCTTTCCCAGGCTTGAGAATCTCCTCGCCTTGGATTCTGCTTTTATATATTTCCTTTCAAACACACTAACCTTTCTCTCTTTCTGCTCTAAACACCCTAGCATAATTCCTTCAGTGGATTTGGATTTTCACAATATAAACAGAGGTCTTTTTGAAGCACCTTCTGCTTTCAGCCCTGCAAAGTATTATACTAATGGCCAAAATCTTTCTTTTTGGCTTTCTTTTTGGAGTAAGGAAAAAGGAAATCCCAGAAACAAACCCAGTTACAGCCAGAATTCTCTCTGATTCTTCTATTGCAACATAAATAACATGCAATTTAATTTACATAAATAAAGTTGGAAGTTTAAATGGAATTGGGGTAGCATAGCAGAAGGGGAAATTGAGTTTAATTCTAGCATGCATATAAGATAGAAACAAGAAAAAAAATTTAAAAAAAGATAACCAGTATATAAAAAGATAGAAAAACAGCCATAGCTTTGTCAGTTATCTCACTCCACCTGTGTCCTTTTTCCCTCCTCTCTTTGCTTCCATGTGTCTGAGCCTCTGAGATTGACAGGAGTCAGGGAGGAAGGAGGATGAAGGTAACCATATAGTGATATGGCTTCAAATACAATTTTAAAACAAACTTGCCTCTCTGAATGAATGCTCGATTACTTCCTGGAGCTTGTAGTCTCACATAATCTGTATGGATAAGAGCAAGAGGAAGCGTCAGCACAAAGTTGAAGAGTTGGTCCTGGCTTTGAACCTTGACTGATCTGAGTTTGCATCCCTATTCTAGGATCTTCTAGCTTTAGGACCTTAGGCAAGTCATGTAACCATTCTGAGTTTTGGTTTCCTCATCTGTAAAATTAGGATAATGACAGCAACCTTGCAAAGCTGGTGTAAGGATTAGAAAGGAAGAATATGAGGTCCCTGTTTAATACCTAGACCATGGTGGGTGCCAGATAATTAATACCTCCTATTAATATTTAAGTGATTGTGCCACCCTCACTACCATGGAAAATAGCAAATGAGAGAAGGTCCTGAGAATTTGATGGATTAAAAAATGAACTGGACTGAGACTTAAGGGCAAGTGAATTCACAAGAATAGCAAACGAAAAGGGTCAGCTAAAGAGAAGAATCAGTTTCTACTCGGAAGATATTTTTGTCTCTTCTTTCCAGTTTTTGTGTGGGAGAGATGGGAGGGATCCTCTGATTACAAACCTTAGTCTCAATATGAGTTTGGTCCCCATCTGGAGTGAAAGGCGTCAGTAATAACAATCCAGCATTTTCCTGACAGACTTCCACCTCAGCCAGCACTGTGGCCTATTTCTGGAGGCGTGTACAGCTTGCTTAAGAGTTTCAGTCATAATAGAGGTCAGGAAAGTGCCAGCTAATCTTGAGGGACCAGAATACATTGAGATCAGAAACTAAGGCGAAGGTGTGCCCTGTTACACCTGTCGGGCAGTCGTAGTGCATCTTATTTCCTAAGCTAGGAAGACGAGTTGAGTGATGGAGTGAAGTGTGGATAGCCTTCGAGAGCAGACTCCTGCTCCTATCAAGTCTGGTTAATAAGATACCAATTAAGCACATCCTAATGGGCTTTTAGCAGAAAGTCAAGACTACATCAAACCATTAGCCCCTTGCCCACAAAGATTGGGGGCACCTCAAAGGGACACCTCCAAGTCATTTTGTCACGTGATTGAATTTCTCCCCCTCTCACGCTTTGATGCTACTAAACTGAGATCCTTCCTGGTACAATTTGACTTGTGTTCTTCTGTTTCACTCTTATTCGCTATAACGAAGTAGCTAGTTAGCATTATTGCACATGAATGCAATTCAGATAAAATGGCATTCTTCTACAGTATTTTCTTAGGCCTCAATACGCCTAATGAGTCCCTTTGAATGTCAGGTTCCATACTTTAGCTTTAGGGAAATATCTCATTTCATGGTAGTTATAGTTTATGAACCTTGAATCAGAA
>NW_012153064.1:302153-303446 GCF_000956105.1 Propithecus coquereli | reverse complement strand
GGGGCCTGGACCAAGCCACAAAAAAAGGCTGGTCTGCCTATACCCTCCCTACTGCTGTGGAAGGAAACAATTTCTTCTTCCCTGCCTTTCACCATCTTTACCAGTTGGGAGAAGTTTGAAAGTGAAGTGGGTTCAGTTAGATCAAGCTTTGCTCCCACCCACACCAGTGGTGAGTGGCCCAGCTAACCTCGCTATGAATACAGTCAGCTTCCCTTAGCTTTCTGGCAACATTTTGAAAGTTTGCCTACAATATTCTCTGGTCTTAAGTCCCCGGAGCCAGAGTTCGAGTACCTTCAACTATAGTCACAGACATACAATAGCTGAGAGCACCAATGGCCTCTTCCAGTTGACCTTCTCAACTGCTCCGTAGGTCATGTCCTTTTCTCAGCTACCTGCCACCTCATTACTGAGCCGTTATCAAGATTGAAATGTTTTTTCTCTTGGGATGGAAATTGTATCCTCTGCAAACACTCTCAGTTTCTGGTAGGTGATCGTTTCTATCGGAATCTAAATGACCTTTTCCTGGCTCTATCATCTGTTCCAATATGTTAAATCATGTGTCCGATGGCATGTCCAGGTTTGGGAAAATAATTTTCACCTTGTACCTAGGATTCTGACAACATCGTTCCTCCATCTTCAGGCAGAGGTTTAATTTCTAACAATTCATTCTGAAATGAGGGTCTTACATCCACGCTCCACTAAAAATATTCTCCAAGCAATTGCTGAACACTGGAACAAGGCTTTTTTTCCCCCATAATTTCCTTTCTTTATCTTCTGTTGGATAATCATATGCATAGAATTGTGTAGTAACTTTAAAACTGTCTCATCATAGTCCATCAGACACATATGACTAGGGAGTCCTGAGAGTGCACACACAACTCCATACTGGTGTCACGGTTAGGTCAACCAGTTGTGCGGTTTGCCTGGGAATGAGGTGTTTCCCAGGATTTAGGACTTTCAGTGCTAAAAGTTCAAAATGATTTGGCTTCAGTCCCAGGACTTGTAATCTACGCATGGCTTTGATATGGACTGCACAAGTGTTTTTGTTAATTCTAGAAAAAAATATGGTACCTATAAGGGATATGAATCATAGTCCACACATTTAGATGTGGGGGGAAAAAAGTCACATATTTTATCAATCAGCGCCCTGGCAGGAAAAAAATGGCATGATAAAAAGCAATTAATTGAGGAGAATTAACAAAGAAACTACTTAAAAATGTGTAGGTAGGATTAAGGGAAATCAGCTAGGAATGATGCAGCAACCCTGGGGCTAACAGTAACAGAGAAGCTTCT
>NW_012153064.1:287200-291009 GCF_000956105.1 Propithecus coquereli | reverse complement strand
TCACCAGAATAAATCATGCTTGTAATTTAATTTTAATTAAGACCATAATCTTTAAATTTAAGAAATAATGTAATCATGTGCTGAATGAGATCTGTATTTTTTAAGCATCCACATTTATAGAACATTACTGTCTGCTCTATATTGAAGTCAAACTAAAATACGAATCTGACATTTAGGAGTGTGTCATTTTTAAAATATAGGTGAATTACATGGAAAAGCCCCAAATCCATATTTGCTATTTTCCTAAGAATTTATTTTCTTTAATTTGTATTTTTTTATGGATGAAATAAGAAGGCAGGATAGTTTCATAATAATTGATAGTGTAAGTGTAGATAAGTAATTGAGTTTGGAAGAATTGGACCTTTTTGTTTGTAAACAAAAAATGACTACAAACAAAAATGTTGTAAACACTTTGTGTTCAAGCTCTATGCTGGTACTGTGCTAACCAGTGGAGATACAAAGATGAATTACACTTGATAGTTGCCGTCCTGATGTGGGGCAGACAGCCACATTAAGTTCCAGGGGAAAAATAGGTAATGGTTTGGGGAGACAGGGAATGAAAAAAAAAAGCTTTTATTGCACCAGACACTGGACTTACATATGATAATTACATATGATAATCTCATCTACTTTTCATGGGACCTTTGAGAAGCTTTCATGGGAGGAAACCGACTCAGGGACATTGATGATCTGGCCAAAGCTAACTGTTAATAGAGAGCAGCGCCAGAATTTATACCTCGTCTGTCTGAACACTAGAGGCCAAAGAGTCCTGCATTCCAGATAGTCCTGGGGGACAGGTCACACTCCCTTGGCTGTGTTTAATATCATCCAGCCCATTCTCTAAGGGCCATGTGGGCTCTCCAAACTGGGAGTAATGTTTATTGCGGGATCTGTTTCTCTATAACTCTCACCCTCAAGGCTAAGAGGGCTCAGTTGCTTAAGCTTTCACCAGCTGGCAGAGGCAATTGGAGCAGAAGGTAGGATGTGGATTTATTCACCTTTTTTTAAGTACATTATTAGATACATATTGACAGCTCATTATTTGTTGCTGTTAAATTGGTATAAACATTAAATTTACATTAATTATCTGAGGTCTGGACTTCAATTTCCTCATCTGTGGGTTATAGATGAGATTATCGGTAGATTACCTTTCTGGAGTTAGTTGGCAAATAGTCTCATGGTTTTATTATTCCAGTTCTTAACTGCTGTACCGAGAGTAGTTTCTGGTGCTTGATACACGTTGAATGACTGAAGGTAAAGGATTTAAAAACGAGTGTTTGAGAGAGTGAAGTGCAGCGTAATTGGGATGCCGTATTTAACCTCTCCGAAAGGCTCATTTCAGGTGTCCGGTTGTCTAGAGGGAGCACAGCCCCTCCGCCCCGCTCCAACAAAGGGGCAGCAGCGCGGGAGACTCCGGATTTCAATCGGAGCCCGGCATTGCCCTCGCTCTGCCCCTTCGCTCCCCGGGGCGGACTGGTGGGTCGGAAAGGGCGCCGGGCGCCTTTAAATGCTAATGAGTCGAGGCCCAACTCCAGCGCCAAGTTTCCCCACCCTCTTCCCTCGCCCGCCCTTCCCTCCCGGGCCGGCGCGCCGCCTAGAAAAACTTGTGCGGGGCCATTTTTGGGGCAGTAAGATCGAGCGAGGAGCCCACGAGCGAGCGCAGCGCCCGACAGCTCGAGCCGCCTCCGCCGCGCGACCCCACCTCGGCCGCCGCCCGCGCCGCGAGATCCGCACCGGCCTCCGAGAGCGAGCCCGGCCGCCGCGCCCACCAGCCGCGCTAACCGCCGACCAACCGCCAGCAGGGTGCCGAGGGAGAGCAGAGGAGGCGGCATGAGCGAGGCGGGCGAGGCCACCACCACCACCACCCTCCCGCAGGCTCCGGCGGAGGCGGCCGCCGCGGCCCCCCAGGACCCCGCGCCCAAGAGCCCGGTGGGCGGCGGCGCGCCCCAGGCCGCGGCGCCCGCGCCCGCCGCAGGAAACCCGGGTGGGGTCGCGGCCCCCGCAGCCACGGCCACCACGGCCCCCGCCTCTGCAGCCCCCGCCGGCAGCGAAGACGCGGAGAAAAAAGTTCTCGGTGAGTCAGGCCCGGGAAGGCAGAGGCTGCTCTAGAGGGGCGGGCGGCGGCCGCCGAGCACGTGTGGGCACCGCGCTGCTCTTCCCGCCCGGGCGGGAGACGCCGACAGCGCCCGGCACCCCGGGTCCCAGCGCGGCCCGCCCGCCGCGCAGGCGCTCCCGGCTGAGCGCGCCTCTCTCCTGGGCCCGGGCCGGCCAGTCGGGGTCTGAACTTAGGTCACCCAGCAGGCGGTGTCGCACAGGCCCCCAGTGGAGAACGCCTCGGTCGGAAGAGGAGAGGAGAGGCGGTCCGGGAGAGGGGACCTTGGGTAGGGATGGATGTGGATGTAGGGAAGGGACAGACACGTGGTCCCGGAACTTTGGAGCCAGCCCTGGCTTGCGATCTGGGTAAGGAGAAGATTTCCTTTGGGGAAGAGGGAGGCGCAAGAAGGAGACGAGAAGGGAGACATGGAAAGGCTGTTGCCAAGAAGGCTCAGGTGTCTGTCCCTGACGCCCTTCCCACATGGGCATGGGAAAGACGCCATGCTTCTGCCGGCCACATGCCGCCAAAGAGGTGTTGCAATCCTCTCCGGGAAACGTGGGTCTCGGTCCCACGGCCGCCTCCCTCTCTCTGCGCCCACTGCTGCAAACAGTCATTCGGTGTCCACCAATCGCTACGCGTTTCCCCTCTTCCCGGACTGTGGGAACGCACGTGGTGCAGCAGCTGAAAAAACTTCGTCGGAAGTGGGGGTATGACGTTTGTTCAAAACATTGTTACCTTGGGACTTGTAACCTAGGAAGGGAAACAGGAAGATGAGACGTTCAGATTTAGAGGGCAGACGATTGGAAAGGGTTTCTGTTGGTGATCGTTGGTTTGTCACATACTTCAGCGTTCGCTTTCTTAAGTAATGCCCTGTGTGAGGCCTTCAACAGGCTTGCAAAGCAGGTGGGTGGTGAATAATCTCCCCAAAGGGTGTGTGCGCGTATCATTCTCTCTTTTAAACAAGAAAGTTAACAGATGGTGTAGGATGCTTCAGAGAAATCCTCACGATTTTGTTTGGGGCGTGTCTGATCTCTCTGAGCCTTGCCTCCTCGTTAGGAAGAAAGTGGAGGGAATGATGTGAGGAAAGTATAACATGATAATATTCCCCGTCTTGAGGACTTTTTTCCTCTTTCCAGGGCTTTTAGTCGGGTCTTGCAAACAGCATGCTAAATGTAATCTGTGTAGGTTAAGAAACAAAATAACCCCATTTTTGCTGGACTAAAAGTTGCTTAAATCTAGTCAGTACTCTGACTAAGTCAGTGTTGCTTCCAGCAAGTGTGTCTTGGAACACTTCCTTGCAAAATGTCTGAGAGGGACAACTTTGTCTTATCCAAAGCAGTGTTAAGATACTTTCTTAATTATACCTTATTTTTGTGTAAAGGAACTTTTGTAGTTTTTCCCTTGACGATTGTACCCTCTGAGATAAGGAAAGCAGATTATCTTTAGAAATCAAGGAAACAGATAAATTGAGGTTAATTGCATCAATGGCCAACTGCTGTTGTGCCTCCACCAGATCCCTGGTGATGAGTCTGATGTCTTTTTTTCTTTCCACTCTGTCTGCAACTCTCAAAATGAAGGACAGCCTTCTCTACTGGGCACTTCAACACTGTTTTTCTCTGTCCGGTGTGTTCTGCCATCTCCTGTCCTTTGCCAAGCAAACACATGGATGCCTAAAATGTGCTAGGCACAGTGCTGACTGAAATAGATACCTGTG
>NW_012153064.1:285079-286850 GCF_000956105.1 Propithecus coquereli | reverse complement strand
GAGATGAGAGTTAACAAGTGTAAGCCCCATGAGTTTAATGTAGTTAAGATCCAAATTGAAGTTATATATATACATATAGGGTTAGATAAAATATATTAAAATTCATTTCATTTGTTTCTTTATTGTAGCCACTAGGAAATTTAAAATTACATATGTGGCTCACATTTGGGACTTGAATTGTATTTCATTTGGGACCGTGCTGGTCTATGCCACAAGCTCCTTGAAAACAGGTGCTGTTCCTGTCTTGTTTTGCATTATGTCCTTAACATTTAATGGGAATGATCAATAAATGTGCTGAATGCGTTACTAGTGAGTGTCAAACAGAGCATAATAATCAAGGTCCTCTCTCCCTTGACATCGCTAAAGACACCCTGAGAAACCTTTGCTTTCTTAGTTTTCTACGTTTTTATTCCAAACTGACCCTTTCCCTTCCCTGTTGCTTTTAGCACCAATCAGGTTTAAATTAATACCTCACTGTTTTCTAGTTTCAGAGATGCCATAACAACGTATCAATGCTTTCTTACTTTAAGCTCTAGTCCCTTAAATGACTTGAAGTCTCCCTCCTCCTTGTAGTCAATTAATTGCATTTCCTTCCTTGGGGTGATATGCTGGACAGTCTCCTGTCAATTGGGCATCTTCACCAGCCTCTTCAAAGGCAGAAACTACATTTCCCAGAATCCCATTCCCCATAGAGTTCCAGGTTGGAATGTGTGAATGAAAGACACTCAAGATTTAGAAGGCAGAAGAAGAGGAGGCCATTATTTTCCAGCGTCAGTTGCAGAAAGATGCGCGGGCATCAAAGCTGCTTCCTGATGAACTTCTTGAGGAGCTCCTGCATCTGTGTTGCCGACCAAGATAGCTGGTGCAAGGGGGCACTAGCCGTGAAGCAATGAAGTTTAAATTCCAGGGCCCCTGGACCTTTTCTAAGACTCTGGGAGTGGCCCTAGCAATTTCGTATTTGTAATTTATTTTTTTTTTTGAAAGGGGTTCTCTAAATTGTATTAGCTTTAAGTGTCACAAAACCTAGATCTAGCCCTGAATGGCTGAGAGCTTCCCAGAGATCTTGTGACTCTAGTGGCTTCAGGAGAACTGAGAACCACTGGCTTGGGGACTGGAGTCTGAGATATTCAGTGGAGCCTCTCAGACATTCCCTCCCTCAGCCCTTCCAACAGTTGTAGAAGCTTTCACGTCCTTCATACTAGGCATACAGTGGCTTTTGCTTTTATGACCAAACCAGTAATTGTTTTAAAATGATCGTTGTCAGCAAGTAGATTGTAATTCTTTTTTTTGTCTCAATCTCAAATTTAAGAAATAATGATCTTTTCTTTCAATAGAAATGATGATAGTGAAAAAATAATTAACATCACATCAAGAAAAACTTAGAGCAATTTCCATCTTGATCAACATTGGATACTCATAATGTTGTTATGTTGGCACACAGTGTGTGCTCAGTAAATATGTGACTTAGTGCATGAATTAACGAGTGAGTGAAGGAACGGATGAATTTATGTGCATCTGTACCCAAATTGCTTCCTAGTTATGATTATTAAAACAACATCGATTATGTTTGTTCTAATTCTCTCTAGATTTATTTAGCACAGTACCAAGAACTCCCAGCTGCTCACTGCTTTTTTTGGATGAAAATGATGAGTAGTTTTGGGAGCCAGTCCAGTGCAAATTCTAGGAAACCCCAGAGTGCATCTGTAATTATTTTAGGGTCTTCCAGAGGTTGGAGACCACACCTGTTAGTTATGAATTATTTTCCAAGACT
>NW_012153064.1:278736-281049 GCF_000956105.1 Propithecus coquereli | reverse complement strand
TCCGGTGTGTTCTGCCATCTCCTGTCCTTTGCCAAGCAAACACATGGATGCCTAAAATGTGCTAGGCACAGTGCTGACTGAAATAGATACCTGTGCTTGGATTCTCTCATTCTAGTATTTGCAAATGGACCTTAACTTCAGTTTATAGAACATAGGCTGGGGAAAATAGTTTACATGAGTGAAATAAAACTTTCCTCCTAATGAACATTATGGAAGCCTTGTGGTCTTCCTCTGTCCCCCTTTCCCCTGTGTATGTAAAGTGAGCTTACGGTTTAAAGCAAGAAGTGGGAATGAATTTGTTGACCATGTAAACTCGTTAGAAATATTGTGGAATTAGAAAAAATTTTTAAACTACATGGGGGAGTTAAAAATAACCTTCAGCTGGGATTGAGTTTAGATTTGAATCATTTCTCATCGTTTTTCTCTCTTATTAATGTTGCCTTTTTATTCAGCATTATTCCTTCCACAGTGCTAGACATTAAGAACAGTTTCTATCTCTATATTTTCCCAGGTCAATAATTTTTTGGGCAAATGAAAGGAGGTACAAAAATCATATCATTTGAAATAATATGTGACTTAAAACTGCATATAATTTATCAAAAACAGGCCTCTTCTGTGTACATTTGCATCTAAAACATCAAATATTTTTTCCTCCTTTGCCCTGCTGCTCCAGTTAGAATGGCCTCAAACTAAAGATGCCAGAGGTTTGATTTCTCCCTTGGAGAGAGATCTTGCTTGGAATTAAGAGCTGGAGAATGCTTAGTTAGTGTGGGCTGAATGACTTTGGAGACATAAAGAGGAGGGGGGTTTTTTTGTTATGTTTTTTACGGAGAGAGCTAAAATACTTCCCCAAGTGTGTCAGTCTAGCAAAACTCAGAACTAACCCTGCCCACAACAGAACAAGTTCTAATTGCTACTTTAGTTTTGAGTTTAAAAGCAAAGCCTTATTGTTTATCCTTGGAAATTAGGAACTTTGTATTTCATAGGGAGGCAGCATGGATTAATGTTAATAGTTACTTTCATACTCTACTAAACTTTTTTTTTTCTTTTAAGGTAGTCTGTTGTCATGTTTCCTGTATTAGTCTTCGTAATTGCATTCTGCATTTCCTGAATTTAGACAGGCATTCCTAGAGGTATTGAATTTGACATTCACAGTTGATTCCAAGGATTATATTTAAAATTGTTGAGATAAATATGAATCTACAAAGTATAAGTTACATGAAGCTATATTTTGTTTAGATTCTTTCTTGTAAAGAATTCTGCTAAATTCTGGCATCGTAGAGAAGTAGTCCTGCTCATGACAGGTAAATCAAGTTAAAGAGGGGCATTTTACAGAAAATGCTGTTTGATTTCCACCAACTGTAGAGAGCAAGGTAAACAATGAAACAACTCCAAATTCATCACTGTGGTTTGAAAAGGCCTTTTATGTCACGTCTCGGGATGGCTAAGTACAGAAGTGGAATGAGACAGCATCAGTTCTATTATTACTCTTGACTCCTCTGATAGGCCCCCATTTAGCAACCAGACAAGTTACTTTATATCTTTGTAGATTGGCTATTAACAAGGAGCTACTGTGTCACTTATTAAAGTTTGCCTAATATTTCAAAGTGTGGAAGTGATGCGTTAAGGTCTTTCATCTGCCTATACTCTTTCATGGTGGCCCCTCTTTTGTACCTATAAAATTTGTCTAGGTTAAATCTTGGAACATTAATCTTAATGAACATTTGAACGCTGTTTCTCAGTTTTAATTATTGCAGAACATGTGACCACTCCTTATCTTACAACTTTCAGAAAAGTTTAATTAGAAAGAAAGGTTTAGTTTTCTGAAAAGTATTTCCTTGTGTTATCTTGGCTTGCTCCATTTTCTTTTACTAATATATTTTTGAAATAAGCTTTTAATGGTTTTCTCAGGTATGTTTAGGCTTCGTATAATGTTATCAAGATCTTAGTGATATGAGCTTTATCTCTTTGTAGGTCAGATACTAATTTATCTGCTTAATCCTATTTTAGCCACCAAAGTCCTTGGCACTGTCAAATGGTTCAACGTCAGAAATGGATATGGATTTATAAATCGGTATGTGTGTGTATCTACATTTAAATTTATATTTATGCTGTGGCACCAGCGGTTATAAATCCCTTACTATACTTTATTAATGGCTTGTATACATTTTTTAAGTTTCTAAGTACTGTAAATATTCTCATTTCTAAGCTGCTGGTTGTCAGATACTAATTTATCTGCTTAATCCTATTTTAGCCACCAAAGTCCTTGGCACTGTCAAATGGTTCAACGTCAGAAATGGATATGGATTTATA
>NW_012153064.1:272220-277286 GCF_000956105.1 Propithecus coquereli | reverse complement strand
TGTTTCCACGTTAACATCCTATTCTGATGTTGTGGTTCCTCCTCAATGTTTGGCTGGAGCCAACCTGGCTGGGTAGGTATTGGTTAAAGCTCCTCTGTCATGGCAGTTCTTAAAGAGCACAGAGACGCAGATGGTAGGGCCTGAGAAAACTTGCAGTTCCCAGGGTAGTCCTGTTGAATGAGGTCTCTCAGTCTTTCTTCATATTGTTAGCCTACGATGTTTTTTATTCTATTATTATCATGTATCCTGGACTTGCTTTACAAAATAAGTTAAGAGAAGGAATACCTATCCTTACTGTATGTTCTTTTTGTAGATTTAGTTTTTAATGAACTGTCTGAAATATATGTGTCGTTCTTAGCATGTAACAATAAGGAAGGTATAGCAGCAGGTACGAACGCCAGCACATTCCCCTGCAGGGCTCTGTCAAGCATCTGATTTTCTATATTTTTGTTTCCTTCTGTTTAGGAATGTGTGTGTGTATTGGGGTGGGGTGTAGGAGTTGGAGATAGTGATATCTAAAAAGAAGCTCTCCAGTTGTGGTTTCCATTGTTTAGTATTTCTGCTTGACTGGATATATCAATTGTACCTAGATGATTTGAGTAGATTTTTTGTTCAGATACAGTGACTTTAAGGTGTAACAGACTGAAAGGAAGTGTTGCTTATAATATCTGGAAGTTAACAGAACTTTTTGGGGTGAGAACTCTGTATCTGATGACTACTAGAGTGAAAGTCCTCACAGTTTCTGTACTGGTGGCCAGCTTTATTAACCTGTGAGTATATGACCTGAATCCAGCCCCCGTGTGATGAGTCACCTCAATGTGTTGAGGCTTGCCCAGTTGAACAGGAAAAAGGGAACGAGCTGGCAGGGAGGGGCTGTTTTTGGAGTGGCTGAATGTTCCTGCTGCGTGCGCATTTCTCCTGTCCTGAACTGCCTTTTTTTCCTCTGTGGGTGAGGTATCTGCTCTATTGGCTCACTCTTCTTTTTCTCCCTCCTACTCAGAGTAGGGGAAGGGCTGGATTACACATGCTTAATCGCTTTATAAAATAAGGTTGACCTAGTTCCATAGAAACTCAAGCCCCTTTAACTGTTTAGAGATACCAGCCAAAGAAGTGAATATCGGTTGCAGGAATTACTCTTTGCCTTCCATTGAAAGAGAGAGAGAGAGAGAGACCTATTCATAAGCAGTTATTTATGTGTAGATATTTAATAAAGATTAACACCTCATTAACCTTTTAATGTATTATCAGAGAATATACTACAATTGGTTGACATGCTATGCGGTATGATAGGAAAAATGGTGAATAAATATTATACAGATAGAGTACAGCAATATGAACTCCCTCTCCTCCCCACCCCGTCATCCCTAGGGCTGTTATCTTTGTGACCTCAGATAAATCATTTAACTGTTAGCCTCATATTGACTCATCCATAAAATGGGAGGGAGAGGGAAGGCCAGATTATTACTACTGTTTTGATTCTTAAGGTTATTTTGTTTACTCTATCAGAAATATTTATCTCCTTGGCATTTTTAAATTCCTTTTTTTCTGTGATCACCCCCCTCATATACATACATTTTTAAAATTCTTTTTGAAGTTAGCAGTTTCTCTTGTCTATAAAACCTTCTATACCTAAAATACGCGTTGGTATGTGTATGCAACATTGAAGGCATGTCTCCCCCTTGCTGATGGGGCTACAGGCTGCATCTCAGAACCTTAATGGTTTGAGGAAGCTAGGCTGTGACAGCAGCATGTAACAACTGTACACACTGTTACAGTAGAAACACGCGTCTGTTTAATCCACCTGTCGAGATGAAATTTGAAGAATAACACAAAGTGACATGGAATGTAGTTTTAGTGCTTTTGTTTGTTTTGTTGTTGTGGAGATCCAGATTAGCAGGAGAATAATTTTTTAAAAGTAATAAGAGGTCAACAGTTTCTTCCAGTTCACTCTAGTAAACTTGAAAACAATGAAATCTGTGACCAATATTGAAACATACTTCAGATAAAACTCTGTGTTCTCTTGACAGACTGCCATCAAGAAGAATAACCCACGGAAATATCTGCGCAGTGTAGGAGATGGAGAAACTGTAGAGTTTGATGTGGTTGAAGGAGAGAAGGTGAGGGACATCGTGGGTGGCATCAAAGCGTGCTAGCACACAGTTTTGTTGCACAATAGATGGTCTCTCAGCCCTCTGAAGTGACATTATTCTGGAATTTTTGGATAATAGGAGGAAGTGACTTTTAAGGAGAAATATTTTTTATTATTGACTGTTATTGTAAACATTCCTCAATATACTGAAAAAGTCATTTTAATTTCTCAATAAATGATGAACTCTGTTTATGGAAGGAAAAGCTAATTTCTCAAAATTTTAAAGTAAGTTTTATTTTTGTACCAAATATATGTATTTAAGAATAGATTAAAATTTAACTTTTATGGCATTAAAAAGATTTAATAGATAAACGCTTTGGAGAGAAAGATTTCTTTTTATCAGAATAAAGTTTTCACACTGATGGGTAAACATTTCTGCTTATAAATTCAAGTTAAATTCATTGTATTTTCTCTGTTTGGCTTGGATTTTGGGAAGCTGAAGGCATCGTGATAGACGGTACCAGCTTTGTTCAGGTGAATTCAATCTAAGAAGCTGATGGATCATCTTGAAGACTATCTACAGAATTTTTAAATGCTGTTTTATGTTTAATCCCAATATTAGTAATGTCCTTTATGCTTTGTTTTTAATCAACACTCTATTATAGATATCAGTAAAACAATATTGACTAAGATTAAAAACGTCTTAAAACTGCATTTGGTACAATTGCCATGGCAGCCGAATTATAGAGTAACTGAATGAAAGGCTGGTTAACTCCCATGCACGAGTCCTTTCCACACACATGCACACCATTCCATAGTCCATGTTCTTAGAAACTCTCAGACTGTTCTAAAAGAAAACCATTTCATTTGATACAGAAATTTAAGTGGTCGTCTTTACCGGTGTGGTACCTAGGGTGTCTTACAAATCTCTTGGGAATTTCAAATTACCCGCTAGCTAATGCTGGCCTGTGATAATCTCTCATATCCTATCCAGTTCTTAAAGATGTGTTTTGCCAGATTGATTTCACTTCTTCATGTTTTCAGAACTTGGAATTCTACAAACTGATCTGTAGGGTGTGAGATACACTCTTTTGAATCTCCTTTATCCTAATTTTTTAATGTTTTTGAAGTATTACTTTATCCATTTGTCCATATGAGGATAAGAACTCTGTCTCAAGGGTAATAGGAAAGTCTAAAGAAAAACTACATGTGTGGAGACTGTGTTACTAAATCAAGGACTTCTTTCTTCCTGTTGCAGCCAACGTGGGAGAAGTTTCACTTTTCAATAATTTAGTGCTAGACAGAGCCGTGTGAGCCCATGAGTACAGATTCTCTTGGTACCTCTTAGAGTAACATAAATTTCAACATATTCCAGAAAAATAACAGTATCTCAATTCTTTTCCATATAGGAATATTCTTTTTGGTATAGCACTACCTCTCCTTTTATAGTTGTGTTGTATTTACTAGTATGTGCTTTTTAAAGAGGTACATACTGCTCTTGAACTTGCCATAACCAGACAAGAAAGCAAAGCTTGGGTTGTGTGAACATACAGGCCATATATGTTTAAATCAGGACATCAAGCACCTTGTTCGCCTTGTTCGAACTTGGGTCTGCTTTTGAGATCACAGTCGGAATTCTTAGTATGTTCTGCCAGTCCTATACTCTACCTGTCCAAGGCTGTTCTTTGGCTTAACTTATCTTTTTAATTTTGAGGCCATCTTTATTTTCTTTCCCAGGGTGCAGAGGCAGCCAACGTGACTGGCCCAGATGGAGTTCCCGTAGAAGGGAGTCGCTATGCTGCTGATCGGCGCCGTTACAGACGTGGGTACTATGGCAGACGCCGTGGACCTCCCCGGAATGTATGTTGTGTCTGTTACTAATCACTGATTGAAAAATCTTCACGTCTGAAATTAAGTGAATATACCTGGAGCAGATAAATGCCATGTTTTCTCCTGGAGACAGGACAAATGATTTTTTTTTTCTTCGAGGGGAAATTTTTAGTGCTCAGAATTTATGCATAGCCACTAGTCTCGTTGGAAACTTGCTATTCAGAAATTTTATCAATTAGGATATATTTGGCTGCAAGTAACAGACATTTAGTTTTCTTTTAACAGGCAGACTGACTTAAGGTAGGCAGTGCTGAGGTTGTCAGAGAGGCTTTCTTCATTTGGCTCTTTGGCCGGAACCCAGTCATGGAACATGCACTGGCAAAAGAGTGGGGTTTCCGTCATGGACCTGAGCCTGTTGTTCACTCCTTGGTGCTGACGGTGTTGACCTCTAAGAAAACCAGCATTTGGTTGGCAAGAAAGAGTGAGGACTAGCTTGTGTACAGACAGTAAAAGTGCTGGCTACAGAAGTATTAAATAATTTACCTTGATTAAGTAGCTATTTTATTTAGCCTAGCATTTTCCCATTATTTCAAAGTAAAGAAGCAGTAAGTAATGCTCTGGATTTTTAGTTCTTTAGATTGGTCCCAATTCAGGTGAAAAAGTTGACCAGCATTATCTGGCTGGAGCTTAATTAGGAGGCTCAATTTGAAGAATTGTTCTCAAGGCACCCAAAGTGAACCCAGTTCATTTGTGATCAGGAGGACCTTGTTAGATTTCAATCAGTTTTTGATGTTTTTAGCATTAGAACAAGGGATTGGCACCACAGCCTAAAACTTGGGGTGCTTTGAGAGCATGAGATTGTACCTATCTATATCATCCAAAGAAAAACTTTTGAAAAATCTCAGCAGAATAAAATACCTGCAGATTGAGAATGACATATTTCTATTTTAGTAGGTTTATAGAAGGTATACTTCCTGCTTACCTAAATGCTTTTCCTCTTTATTTTGTCATCCTCACACCCTGCCCAAATTGATTTCATCAGATTCCTTAGGACTTATGTGTGTTTCAGTATTTTTCTTATCCTTGTTTTTGCTTATCCTATTTGATTTTTGATAATAAGGTGGGGGAGGGGTAGAAATGAGCTACT
>NW_012153064.1:269995-272170 GCF_000956105.1 Propithecus coquereli | reverse complement strand
ATTTTTTAAGTTTCTAAGTACTGTAAATATTCTCATTTCTAAGCTGCTGGTTGTTAAATAGTAATTAAAATACATTTCCAGGACACTAATAAATAACTTATTTCATAAAGTCTAGTCGTTAAAAGAAAAAAAGGAAGGGCGAGATAAAATCAGACATGGGAAGGGCCTTAGGTTAAATGAACCCATATCCATAATTTCACAGATGGAGAAATGGAGTCTTAGACTGGTTAAGCAACTTTCCTAAGGTCACCCAACTTGGGAGTAATTGAGCTGGATCTGTAACTCCGGTCTGGTCCAAGTCCTCTGTAGAAACTGTAGTGTTTCCTTTAAACTATGATAACTTCTTACCATACAGAAAGGAGAACACAACTGCCAGGCTGTTGAGGTTATCATGACGGTTTTACATGATATAGTCATTTGCTTTGCTTTCCTACCCCTTCTTAAAAAAATTTCTCCAATTTCTTTTCTTGTCTGTTTTGGTGGGGTGGGGGCAGGGGGCTGTTTTAAGTTTCAGTGTAAGGAGAGCCTAGTTCACAGCTGTGCCCTGTCCTTTTAACTGTCTTGCTTTGCTTTTGCTGGGAGGAAAATCTAGAGCTCTGATTACATACCACGTGATTCAGAAAGCGACAGGAAAGGGATGTTTCTGTATGTTGAATCTGTACACTTGGATCTACGCACTGTGGTGGTGTGGGGTGGTAAGGGGGGGATAGCGTGTGGAGTTAGAAGTTTTAACAAGATTGATTCTAGGTGTCCGAATTCAGTTTAGAGGATAAATGAAAATTTATATGGTATTCTGAGGTCTTGGGATCTAAATTTATAATACATCTGTTCTTTTAAGCTTTTCCATATACCTAGTACCTTTAATTATGAGCTTTTTGTCTTTCAACAGAAATGACACCAAAGAAGATGTATTTGTACATCAGGTAAGAGGGATTATATGTGAGGGAGGGGTGTGTGTAATCTGCTATTGTCCCTTTCCCTAAAGTAAGTCTTGTAAGTTATTATTCTACTCTAAACTATTTCTGTGATTTACTTTGGGATGAGAGCTTAATTCCATATTTTAAGATTGGTGGATAAGCTCTTCTGTCCTATCATAGTAACTGTTTTCAAATAGTTTTATTTTTGTAGTTGAATGAAGTAATATTTAGTTGGGACCATTTTCTAATTTTGAGAGACTTTGTCCCTAGCAAAAAGTGTTTCCACGTTAACATCCTATTCTGATGTTGTGGTTCCTCCTCAATGTTTGGCTGGAGCCAACCTGGCTGGGTAGGTATTGGTTAAAGCTCCTCTGTCATGGCAGTTCTTAAAGAGCACAGAGACGCAGATGGTAGGGCCTGAGAAAACTTGCAGTTCCCAGGGTAGTCCTGTTGAATGAGGTCTCTCAGTCTTTCTTCATATTGTTAGCCTACGATGTTTTTTATTCTATTATTATCATGTATCCTGGACTTGCTTTACAAAATAAGTTAAGAGAAGGAATACCTATCCTTACTGTATGTTCTTTTTGTAGATTTAGTTTTTAATGAACTGTCTGAAATATATGTGTCGTTCTTAGCATGTAACAATAAGGAAGGTATAGCAGCAGGTACGAACGCCAGCACATTCCCCTGCAGGGCTCTGTCAAGCATCTGATTTTCTATATTTTTGTTTCCTTCTGTTTAGGAATGTGTGTGTGTATTGGGGTGGGGTGTAGGAGTTGGAGATAGTGATATCTAAAAAGAAGCTCTCCAGTTGTGGTTTCCATTGTTTAGTATTTCTGCTTGACTGGATATATCAATTGTACCTAGATGATTTGAGTAGATTTTTTGTTCAGATACAGTGACTTTAAGGTGTAACAGACTGAAAGGAAGTGTTGCTTATAATATCTGGAAGTTAACAGAACTTTTTGGGGTGAGAACTCTGTATCTGATGACTACTAGAGTGAAAGTCCTCACAGTTTCTGTACTGGTGGCCAGCTTTATTAACCTGTGAGTATATGACCTGAATCCAGCCCCCGTGTGGTGAGTCACCTCAATGTGTTGAGGCTTGCCCAGTTGAACAGGAAAAAGGGAACGAGCTGGCAGGGAGGGGCTGTTTTTGGAGTGGCTGAATGTTCCTGCTGCGTGCGCATTTCTCCTGTCCTGAACTGCCTTTTTTTCCTCTGTGGGTGAGGTATCTGCTCTATTGGCTCACTCTTCT
>NW_012153064.1:266578-269253 GCF_000956105.1 Propithecus coquereli | reverse complement strand
GTATTTAAAGCCATCAGGGCAGGATAAGTGTAGGTGGAAATATGATCCTAGGACTGAGTTCGAGGCACACCAATTGTTAAAAATTAGGAAGGTAAGGACTGCCTAGCAAAGGACAGTGAAAAAGAGCAGCCAGGGAGAATGTATTTCAAGAATGCTGTTGATAAGTACAGGAAATTAAGCTAATTGATTATAGGGTTTGGTAATGTGGGGATCAGTGGATTGGTGGGGACCACAGTTTGATTAGAATGAATTTAAGGGATAGCAAAGGATGGGGAAGAAGAGAGATCATACACCCCATTGAGGAGGTTTCTGTGGTGGTGGTGGTCCGGAAGTGGTTATTTAGTATATATGTCTGTAAAGGAGCTCAAAGAAATGAGTAATAGCTGGGGGAGGATGTGGGATTGAGGCAAGATTTTTGTTTGATTTGCCTTTTATTTAATACAATGATGAGTTCCCCCGGGTCCCTCACTCCTTAGCTCACCAGCAACTTACAAGCTATTAGGTGGGGCAGATCAAGTTACGCATATATATTTGCCATACACACATACCCATATGTAACATTTGGTGTGTGTGTTTGTGTGTGTGTGTTCCTTAGTTCTGTTACTGAAAGGTCCTGAAGGCAGTCACACCTTAATAGCATTGAGCACACCTGGCTCTAATTTCTCATTTCTAAATAACATTCTCTAATAAAAAGAAGCTCCTTTGGAGAAATGGTTGATTTCAGAGCTGGGACAGAGAAAGTACAATATGAGCCTGGAACATCTTGTTGTGCCAGAAAGCAAGGGAGTACTCAAAGAATGTTGGAAACACGTCAGAAGGACATGAGCCAGCTTAGAGACATTCCCATTTGCCAGTAATGATAGTAACAGATTATAGCTCATTGAATAAAATGGAAAACCATGTATATACAGATATAAATAAATAAATGACTACATTGAATAATTTGATGAGGAACAGGATATTTACACACTTTGAAAGTACTTCCTCACAAAGTACTCATTAATTACAAAGAAGGAAAGAGTCAACTTCCAGTGGAAGACCCTGACAGACAACGCCCTAACCCCTTATCAGAGTAACCCCTTGTTGTCAGTAGTGGTACAAGTTGGAACCATACACCACCTGACAGGATGCAGTGAGAGGCATGCAGTGTCACTTTTGTAACTTCGCTTTCAAGATGCAGAAGCTAAATCTGATCATTAGAAAACACCAGACAACCCAAATTGAGGGATATTTTACAAAATAACTGGCTTGTGATCTTTAAAAGTGTCAAGGTCATGAAAGCCAAGTAAAGACTGAAGAACTTTTCCAGACAAAAAGAGATAACTTAGTGCATGATTCTAAGTGATCTTTTTGCTGCATTGGGACAAATGGTGAAACTCGAGTGGGGGTCTAAAGATTAGATTCTATAATTCCAACTTTTCTGTAAGTTGGTTATTTCAAAATCTAAAAAAGTCGAAGATGGGTGCTATTTCGACACGTTTGTGTGCCTGGATGGAAATGATGGTGTAGAGAGGGAAAAAAGTACGTAGTAAGGAAGGGAATGGAGTTAACATGCTCTCACTGGTAAGAGTAGAGGGGGGCTGTTTTTGGAGATGAGCATGGACCTACTGATCCAGTGCAGTGAGAGAGAAGAAAATTAATGTAAATGCAGGTAGTTTGGTAGATTTGATTATCTTCTGATTGTTTCCGTTAGTGAAATATGAAGGGCAATATTTGAATCTGTGGAGGAGGAAGGGATGTCAGTTTTGAGAAAAGAAAGTTGAGATATGTCTGTGTGGTAAAGAATTTCAGAGATTGTTGATGGAGTTTTCTTCATTTGTTTGTTACTTTTTAGTTCTTTCTTCCCCCTGGAAGTTGTACTACAAATTAATTTTATTCCCCCAGCTTAAAATAAGTATATCATCAAGAAGGTATATTTTTTCTAAGATGTTATACTTAAATAATGGCAAGCAGATAAAAGGAAAAAAACTGAAAAGAGGAAACAGGAGGTGAAGGCAGTCTGGTTAAGATTTGGGTGCAATTTGTCATAGTGATTTGAGGGAGAACCTTTGTAGAAACCATTAATGGTATTGAATTTCCTTTTGCAAAATAGGTTTTCTTACAAGAGGTGAATGAAACTGGACAGATTTTTAAGACACTAAATTAATATAGTAAAATAAAGTTAGGTGCTCTGAGATAAGGCAAAGGACCGTTCTAGTAGGACTGAGTTTTTCCTTCTTTCCTGTCATACGCAAAGATCTAATCAACAAATAGTTCACTGTTACAGCTGAGAGTGCCCAGCTTTATAATGAAGTAGTTTACTTTTTACCTCTTAAAAAAGTTCTGAGCACGCCTGTGTGCTCTGTGTGTCTCTTACACCTGGCACTGTGACACTCACTTGGTTCTCATTGCCTCTCTAGGCTGGTGAGATTGGAGAGATTAAGGACGGGGTCCCAGAGGGAGCACAACTTCAGGGACCGGTTCATCGGAATCCAACCTATCGCCCAAGGTACCGTAGGTAGGTAACATTTTCCACTAACTAGTGACCAGTTGAAGGACTTGTGAGCAGCAGTAGAATGAGGTAACTGTTGGTCTGTTCTGTGGGTTTATTTATTTATTTATTTTTTTGAGACAGAGTCTCACTGTGTTGCCCGGGCTAGAGTGCCGCGGCGTCATCTTAGCCCACAGCAACCTCA
>NW_012153064.1:261049-266528 GCF_000956105.1 Propithecus coquereli | reverse complement strand
ACTTATGTGTGTTTCAGTATTTTTCTTATCCTTGTTTTTGCTTATCCTATTTGATTTTTGATAATAAGGTGGGGGAGGGGTAGAAATGAGCTACTACAGCATTTATTACATCATGTTAACTCTTAAGTTGGTCAGGTTCACAGAGCTATAGCTGTGATTGTTTTAACTCCTAAGTTAATTCAAAAGTAAAAGTGATGGGAAAACTTTCAGTGAAAAATTTTTCTTAAAGACTTTTCCCCTCTGAAAGCTGCAAATTCTGAAGTCGTGTGTAAAAGATGTAGGAATAAAATTGTCAAAAGTCAATAGTATAGTCTCACACTGAGTATTTTGAACATTCCCTATGCAAATAATTAATCTTTACATAATTATGAATCATCTTGATGCGGGTTTTATGAAGATTTTTCTGAAATTAGACTAGCCGAGGTTTTCCTTTTTGGGAATATATAGTTACACATGGGCTTGTTCTGAAGGAGTCTAAAGCTTAAATACTGTCCCACAAAATAAGAAATGGGTTATTATTTTGTTTTTAATTTATTCGATTTTAAAAACTACAGTTACTTCCCATAAGATATTTGTGTATCTCCCTTTGAAGTCAGATTTGAAATCACATATTCTTTGAGGGGTGTTTGGTTGTTTAATTTTTTAAAAAAATATAAAATGGTAGTATACGATACAGCTTAAATACAGGAAAAATATAAAATGAGTCACTGATTCCCTTTGTTAATGAGGTCTATATTTAAAAACTACCAGTATTAGGACTTACTACTACCAGTTAAAGTACAATTAAAACTTTACTCCTAAACATAAAGGGTGTCATGCCATGGATTAGGGTTCTCAGACTTCTTGGGGTTTGAACCCACTTATATGCTTACATGTTATTGAGGATCCTAGAGTTTTTGTTTATGTGTGTTTATATCTATCAGTATTTATTGTATTAGAAATTAAATTTAAAATGTAATTTAAAGTAACTCATACATTAACATAAATAACATTTATTAATGAAAAAACTATTTAAATTGAGTGAGAAGAATGGTATTGCTTTACACTTTTGCAAGGCTCTTTGACGTTTGGTTTAATGGAAGATAGCTGGATTCTCATATCTCTTTCTGCATTTGGTTTGCTAAGGGGCCAAGTCATTGTATCCTTTGGAAGACCCCACTGTATACTCATGAGAGAATGGCAGGGATATGGAAGGAGGCAAATAGCAATTTAGCAGCATTATGGGACTAGTTTGACCTCGCTGACCTTCTGGAAGGTTTCAGAGACCCAATCCCCAATGTGAGAACTGCTGGAGGAAGTATGCTATTTTAATACTCAGGTCAAATATGTTGATAGCAGCATAAAATGTATTCTTTTTTGGCTTTGTCCTGACTTTACCCCAAGGGATGGTAAATGTTGGGAGAGACACATTTGACAGAGCTAAATATTGTCAGTCTTGTAGATACTCTTTGGGTGGGTTGGTCAGCTTATATTTACCAGTTCTAATCAGGTAACCATGAAATTCATTATAGATTGATTGCTCTTGCTTTTCCGCTTCTTGGTATTTTATCTGCACAGATCTACTCTAATCTTAATGTAGTTTATCCCAGGTAATCACAAGATAATCTGGGCTAAATGCATTTTGTCTGTATAATAAAAGGGATTATTGCTTTGGGGAGTATTTTTTTTTCTTTTGGTGATAGTCATCCTAAATGGTATTCTTTGGTTCTTTCCTTGCTGAAACTTCTTCTGAATTTCTGTTTCTTTGCTTCGCTAGTACGCTGGGGAGGAGGAGGAGGAAGGGAGCGGCAGCAGTGAAGGATTTGAGCCCCCTGCCACTGACCGGCAGTTCTCTGGGGCCCGGAATCAGCTGCGCCGCCCTCAGTACCGCCCTCAGTACCGGCAGCGGCGGTTCCCGCCTTACCACGTGGGACAGACCTTTGACCGTCGCTCACGGGTCTTTCCCCATCCGAACAGAATGCAGGTAAAATTGCACCTGGGACTTCTCTTCAGCAATCCTCACCCTTCCATCCTTCTCTGCCTCCTCTTCCTCCTCCTCCTCCAACACCAGCTGCCGGAACTAAAACCTTGCTTGTGGCTTCCCGGTGCTGCAAACGCTGAGGCAAGGCCTTCCGTCTGCTTTTGCAGAGCAGTCATTCTAGTAACGTTTCTAAAAGCACAACCACACGAGCCATGCCTATTATAGGGGGGACCCTGGTGGCTAGAGTGAAATTCCTAGTTTATGGACAAATACAAGAAATAAGGTAGAGAGACAGATGGTATGTGTAAGAGCTTCGACTCTGAAGTCAGACAAAGCCTGGATTTGAATCTTGTCTGTGTTACTTACTTGTGAGGTTTTTTTTTTTTTGAGACAGAGTCTCACTGTGTTGTCCGGGCTAGAGTGCCGCGGCGTCAGCCTAGCTCACAGCAACCTCAAACTCCTGGGCTTCAGCAATCCTTCTGCCTCAGCCTCCTGAGTAGCTGGGACTACAGGCATGTGCCACCATGCCCGGCTAATTTTTTTTTTCTATATATTTTTAGTTGTCCGATTAATTTCTTTCTATTTTTTTTAGTAGAGACAGGGTCTTGCTCTTGCTCAGGCTGGTTTCGAACTCCTGAGCTCAAACAATCCGCCTGCCTCGGCCTCGCAGAGAGCTAGGATTACAGGCGTGAGCCACCGTGCCTGGCCACTTAGGAGGTTTTGAGAAAATCAAGTTTTAGAGAGATTAAATTCATCTATAAATCAAGTTTTAGAGAGATTAAATTCATCCGTTAAATGGGAGCATTAAATGCCTGGCACTGTAGGATTGTGATGATCAAATTAAATATAAAGGGTTGAGCATGATATCTGCAACATAGATAATGTTTACAAATTATTGGATTAAGATGAGGTGGTGCTGATTTTTAAAACAACATAGATTTAAGATTGCTGATTATTGTTCTCATTTTTTATTGCAAAGTATTATTAGTACAGCTGTTACGAATTTGTTCTGTGATTAATAAACGTTACATCAACTTTGCAATTCCCAGGAAACTTGGAAAACTAGGGATAGGTCATCATTTTTATCACTAGCTACAACTTTTCCTCTTTAGTGTCCTTGGGGTTTCTTTTTTTTCCCCCACTCAATGTTTTGACTGAACATTATGTTCAGTCTGTTCTTTGCTACCCTTCTCCTATCCCATCATGCATGACTGTTCTTTCTTGTTTTTTCTCTTCTACTCTTCAACAGCTGCTCCTGACAAATGTGCTAAAAATAACAAGTAGACTTACGTATATGGAGAGATTGGGTACATGAGGCATAGTAGGTTTCTTTAGGGCAGTGCTGCAGGCTTCTAGGAAATGAGGACAGGAAAAGTCAGTGAGATTGTGGTACACATTTATTTTTAGTACTTTAATAGTGCCTTCCTGAAATAATCATTCTTAGTATTTGGTGTACACACATACAGCACATTTGCTGAAAGCATGATGATTGTTTTGCATATCTTCTGAAATAAAGTATATTTCACCTTAGGAATTGAAGTTTCAGAGTAAAGTAAATCCTTAGTGCCATGTAGAGCATTATTTGCAGAAGCTAATTGAAAACTGAATTTTGAATATGTATGCTTATTCTCATAACTGTGCTTAGTTGTTTCTAATGCAGGCTGACTATCTTACCCATTCCATGTTGGAAGTAAAAGTTGTCTTAGATCCTGTCAATAATTTTTTCTTAGAATCTCTCTGATTCATACCATGTTTGAGTGTTCAGTGACTAAGAAGTCTGATTAAGCCAATCAACAGCATCAAATGAAAATTCCTAAAGCTCCCTTCCTCTATAACAAAGCTACTTCAAGATTATCAGTGTAAGGTCTTTGCTAATATTTTTGTACTATATACAAATTTGTGGGACACAATAGGAAAAAAGCGATAATATATAGGCCAATGGTATTTGCCTTATGCACCAAGGACGTAATATAACATGATTCATCAATGACCAAATGATTTCCACTTTTTAAAGGTAGTATTTCTGTATACCTGAAAATTAAGGAGAATCATTCACTGAGCTAATATCAACCACTTGGTTGTCTTTAAGAAAAGAATTATAAGATGGAGGGAAGGGAGCAACATTTGGCATTTACCAAGTGACAGATGTTTGAAATCAGTTTTTATTCAGTCCTCCTTACAGCCTTATGAAAGCAGTGGTTTTCATATTTTTTTGTTTTTACAAATGAAGAGCTTTGAATATTTTTAAAAACCAGCAACTTTTACCTAAGGTTACATGGGCAAGAAGTGGTAGAACTTGATATTAATTTAGTCTGTCTGTATTCTTCTCATTCTGTCATTGTAGTAGATTCTTATCCTTTACTCATGTTAATTGCCGTTCTTGTTAGTATTTTTTTGTGAATCAAAGTTTCTGAGGAAAAAGTAACCTAGTGCGCTTAGGAAGCTAAAGGGAGATGCCTGTGATTGCGATGGCGTGAGTGAAGGGAGAAGGTTGCAGGCGAGATTAGGGTGAGGTCTTAGGGGAGATCAGGCATGCTTGGTAGACCACTGTAAGCAAGGTTGACCTCCTTTCACTGTGATGAGAAGCCTGGGAGGATCTGAATGGAGAAGAAACATTTAAGAGATTAGCATACCGTTTTACGGAGACTGGACCAGCAAGCACTAGAGTAGAAGTAGGGAGACCAGCTACTGTAATTTCCCGGTGGAGAGATGGGTGTGTGTTGGATTTGGTGTTGGCAGTAGTCAGTCAGATGCTGATCAGGAGTGAGATTGGGGGGATGTGTTGAGTGTAGTGGTGACAGCATTTGATGGAGTGAATATGTGGTATGAGGAGTAAACAACACCTCTGTGGTTTTTGATTTAAACAAATGTGGGAAGATTGAAGAAAAATCAGTTTGAGGGGAGAGGGGAAAATTCTTTTGGGGATCTTTTTCCACATTAAAATTCACCTACAAGTAGAGGTGTCAAGTAGGCAGAAAAATAAAGCAGAGTCAAGAGGTAGAAAATGGCTGGAGGAAGGAGGTTATAATTTTAGAACCAAAGTCTTTCGGGGCTCATTGTGATTTCAGGGTTGTAAAACAATGTGGTATTTAAAGCCATCAGGGCAGGATAAGTGTAGGTGGAAATATGATCCTAGGACTGAGTTCGAGGCACACCAATTGTTAAAAATTAGGAAGGTAAGGACTGCCTAGCAAAGGACAGTGAAAAAGAGCAGCCAGGGAGAATGTATTTCAAGAATGCTGTTGATAAGTACAGGAAATTAAGCTAATTGATTATAGGGTTTGGTAATGTGGGGATCAGTGGTTTGGTGGGGACCAAAGTTTGATTAGAATGAATTTAAGGGATAGCAAAGGATGGGGAAGAAGAGAGATCATACACCCCATTGAGGAGGTTTCTGTGGTGGTGGTGGTCCGGAAGTGGTTATTTAGTATATATGTCTGTAAAGGAGCTCAAAGAAATGAGTAATAGCTGGGGGAGGATGTGGGATTGAGGCAAGATTTTTGTTTGATTTGCCTTTTA
>NW_012153064.1:243553-249764 GCF_000956105.1 Propithecus coquereli | reverse complement strand
GTAAGAGTTTTAATTGAATTAATGCATGGTTTACAAATCTGTACAAGGTATATAGATTTTTAGAGTATTTGAAATACTATTTAACTCTCCATCATTTTGTCGCTATTTATAAGTTTGATTTTAATTTTTTCCAGGTGACCTAAAGAATTAATGACCATTCAAAAGTAAAACAAAGCAAAAAGCAGACCACAACCTTACCAACACCAAAGAAACATCCAAGCAATAAAGTGGAAGACTAACCAAGATTTGGACATTAGAATGTTTATTATTATTCTTTAAGAAACTAACAACTGCAAAAGGAAAATGTCAGCAGATTTTTCCAGCAAGCTGACATCCCAGGAATGCCTGCACAAAAGACGAGAGCAACCTCCCCAGTTTCAGCAACCACTAGGTTTATATTTTTTTCCTGGTTTTTACTGTTTTGGTAATATGAATTGAAAGAAGAAATATTAATACCACATGGGGAGAACCCCAACCAAAGAAATCTGAGATATATAGTAAATGCTTTTTTTCTTTTTTTGTTCATTTTGGATGCTGGTGCTAAACTTCCAAGTGTCGTGATTTAAAAAGAAATTTTATGCCCTTCTTATTTATTTCTAGGATGAGGGGAGGATAACATTTTTGCTTTCTTATGTGACTTTTTGAAAATGTGCAGTAAGAATTTCCTCAGAAATAAAATTTTTACCCTTTAAAGGAAAAGATGTGTAAGTGGAGTATATTTGCCTGTCTTGGCATATATTTCATCTTCCCCCCACTTCTTTCACTTGACTTGATTAATAGTAAATTCATCCCAGAACTTCGCGAGACTGAGGCAGGGGGATTGCTTGAGCCCAGCAGTTTGAGATCAGCCTGGGCAACACAGCGAGACCCTGTCTCAACAACAACAAAGTAAATTCAAAGCCGAATGTACAGTGAATTAATGCTATTTAATAAAATTAGGCATATGAGTTTGAGATCATAGAAAATTGGATTCCCTTTGAAATGTACAGCTGGTAATTAACAAATCTGAGTTTAGTAGTAGGCATGAATTATTTGGTGTACTCTATCTCTTCCCGAATAATCTTCATTGAGGTGATTCGATGGCCTTTATAGGTGAACAGCTTCAGATTCAATGGTAATTTCCTTTAGATTAATGAAGGAGTTAATGGTTTTGACATCCTTGAACTTCCAGTCTGAGGTTTTCAGCACCAGCTGCTGTGTGGTATGTGTCTATGTGTGTGTGTCTTTCAGAGAAGAGGAAGGGAAGCCCTTTCCAACTATACGTACACATTTCTCCCCCCAGGGTGCTCCTAAGTTGAGAAACACTATAGTATCTGTCAATGCTATATAGTTACTTCTCAGATCTGCTGCACCTTCCAAATTGTTCTTTAAATCAAGTACATGTTGAGCCTAGGTTTCTTCTAAGCACAATTCTAGTGGCTAGGAAGGAACAAACCAATAACATACCTTTGTCTCAGTGACTAGATGCATATAGAAAATAAACCAATATGTAATTTGCTGTCAGATGGCAATAAATGCTGTTAAGAAAAATGAAACATGGTAAGGAGATAGAGACTGGTATAATATAAGGGATATGTTTATTTTTAAATAGAGTCCCGAGGGTAAGAGGGATCAGTTAACAATTTGAATATCTGGAGGGAAAAACATTCCAGGCAGAGCGAGCGTGCTTGGCCTGTTTAATAAATGGCAAGCAGGTAAAAGTAGACTGTTTGTGAACCTTGTGTTGTCTTGCAAGTTGAAGTTTAAAGATTGGTAATATGCACAAGGCAAAACTTAAAAGTGTTCTGTTAAAAAGTTGACCATCCTAATCCCAATTTCCTCAAGGTAACCAATATTCAGATATTTTTATCTACATGAGAAAGAGAGAGTGTGTGTGTGTGTATGTGAGACTGGCCAACCTAATGCAAATTCTGGGAGAGAGAATGAGTTTAAATTGTGTTTGCCTTGATGACGTAAAAACAATCATTAGGCATACCTGTTTTTAAAATTCTGTGGGTAATTGTACTGTCCAGCCAGTCTCTTTTCTAATTTTCCTTCCCATTCCTGCTCATTTTGAGACAGTCTCACTCTGTTGCCCTGGGTGGCGTCACTGTAGCTCACTGCAACCTCGAACTCCTGGGCTCAACTGATCCTCCTCCCTCGGCCTCCTGAGTAGCTGGGACTACAGGTGTGCACCACTACACCCGGCTAATTTTTTCTGTTTTTGGTAGAGACAGGGTTCTCACTCTTGCTCAGGCTGGTCTTGAACTCCTGACCTCAAGCAATCTTCCTGCCTGGGCTTCCCAGAGAGCAAAGATTATAGATAGGCTTGAACCATCATGCCCAGCCTGTTCCTGTTCATTTTAAAGCATTTTTAATACAGAGTATTTCAAACATAATTTAGAAGATGATTTGGAAATGTACCATACGCTTTTTGGCAGTGATTTTTTTCCCCACCTAATTTCTTTCCTCTTCTATTAGCATATGTAGATGCCTCTCATCAGTTGTACTAACTGTATAACATTATGTTATGTAGCTATCAATAATTGTGCTAGTCTTCTATGATTGGGTATTGAAGCGTTTTTTAAATTGCAGTTGTAAACATTTTATCTCCTATTTCCAGCACCCTTACCTCCAAATACCATCTGTTTAGAGCTGTTCTGTTTCTTGAGAAAAAAACATGAAACAATGAATACCAAGAGTCAGGGGGAAAACATCTTTGGGTTTGGGTATCAGTATAATCCTAAAACACGCTGGTTGTAGGTACAGAAGAAGGAACACAAATTGGACGTGATCTGAGATTGGGCCTGAAGCATGCTAGTGTACAGCAGGGAGCCAGGGATTTGGATTGCTTTATTAAGAAGTACAACCAGCGATTAACTAGAAGGTTGTACTGTGATCGCACCCTAGCTATGGTTGGTATTGATTGGAAGCCCAGGAGTTGCACATACTTGATGGCATAGCCCCTACTAAACAGTAGTACTACACAGCTCGGAATATTTGAGTGCCCACTCCGTCAAGAGTGATGCTGAGTGCCTTCCTATCACAGGTATCTCAGTTGTGACAGTATTATAGAGTCTCTTGTGTTTATTACAAAGACGTAATTTTTGAAAGTTCTTTTGCTCTTAATGGAGTGGATAAATGTGTTTAAAGCCTAGTAATTTGTTTGAGATTTTAAAGTAATATAGTCCTTTAAATCTTAGCACTGACATAGATTGACTCACTGGGAGCTGGCACTTAGTTTCAGGTAAAGAGAGGAAAATACAAACTTAATCTCTTGACTTCAGAGGAATGATTTTGTATATTATGGCACAAATATCTTGTTCAATGAGACAAAGCCTAGAAAGGAAACAGGTTTTGATATAAATCTCTGAAATTAGGTGATCTTGTCGGTAGCAGTGGTAAGAATTCATGGGCTTTTGTCATTTTCCCAAAACGCTTTGTGAAAGCATTTCATTTTATCTGATGAGCTAGCTTCAGAATCGCCCAGATTTTCAGGATGGGGATGGTAAGCCATTGAAAGAGATCCACGCCGGTCATGTGACACAGGGAGCTTAGTTTGCAGATCCCTCCCTGCACCTCTGTAGTTTGGACAGTATTCTATTAAAAGGGGTATAGACCGGAGGCATGTGATTAAAAAGAGACTAGAAGTTACCACGTTTTTGCCATAATATCTTTCTTTCATGCATTAATCTTCTCATTGTTGAATTCATGAAGGCTCACACAAGGGGTTCCAGGAAACTCCTGTGCCTGCTGTGTGGACATGGCACCACTGGTGAAAAGTCCCTCTCAGTTGAAAACAACTTCCTGAGCAATAAGAATATTGGGGATAATTTGTGTGTGTGTAATTATAAGAAATACCTAAGCTATTTTTCAGAGTGGCTGCTATGGGCTGAGCTGTGTCCCCACAAAATTCTTATGTTGAAGTTCTAATCTCTGGTACCTCAGAATGTAACCATATTTGGAGATAAGTTGTTTTAAGAGGTGATGAAGTTAAAATGAGTCCATTTTAGAGTGAGGCCTAATCCAATGTGACTGTTATCCCTATAAGAAGAAATCCTGGGAGCACACATACACGGAGGGAGGACCACGTGACCACGTGAAGAGGCTGCAAGAGGGCAGCCATCTGCAAGCCAAGGAGACAGGCCTCAGGGGAAACCAAACCTGTCCCCACTTTGCCCGTGGACTTCCAGCCTCCAGAACTGTGAGAAAGTAAATTTCTGTGGCTTAAGCAAGCAATCTATGACTTTTTGTTATGGCAGCCCTAGCAAACTAATACAGTAGTTGTATCAATTTGCATACACAGCAAGAATGTATGAGACCCAGTTTCTCCACGTCTTTATTCACATTTGGTATTGTCACTTTTTAAAATACTTATATGCCTGTGGCGATATTTATTATGGTTTATTTTTTAGTTTCAGAATATTATGGGGGTACAAACGTTTTGGTTACATACATTGCTTTTGTACCATTTGAGTCAAAGTTATAAGTGTGCCCATCCCCAGACAGCGTGCATTGTAATTGCATTTCCCTAATAGCTAATGATGTTAAATGTATTTTCATGTGCTTATTTCCATCTGTATATTCTCTTCGGTAAAATGTCTATTTATGTCTTTTATCAATTTTCTGATTGGGCTGTTTGGTTTTTTTTTTTTTTTTTACTGTTTGAGTTTTGAGAGTTCTTTATGTAATCTAGATGTGAGTCCTTTGTGGTCATATGTGGTGTGCAAATATTTTTCTCCCAGTTTGTAGCTTGTCTTTTCACCCTTTTAACAGTGCTTTTTGCAGAACAAAAGTTTTAATTTTGATGAAGTCCGATTTATAGATTTGTTTTCCTTTATTGATTATGCTTTTGGTGTCAGGTCTAAGAACTCCTTACCTGGCCTAGAGCTTAAAGATTTTCCTCTATGTTTTCTTCTAAAATAATTTTTGTGTAAAAGATGAAATTTAAGTTGAGGTTCAGGTTTTTTGCCTATGGCTGTCCAATTATCCTAGCAACATTTTTTGAAAGGACTATTATAATTTAGTTGAATTGCTTTTATTTCATTGCCAAAATCCAGTTGTGTCCCTACTTGTGTGGGTCTGTTTCGGGAGTCTGTATTCTGTTCCGCTGGTCTAGTCTATCCCTCCACCACTAACACATTGCCATAATTATTGTAAATCAAAATCAGGTAGAATGATTCCTCCCACTTTATTCTTTTTCAAAATTATTTTAGCTATTCTACTTCTTTTGCCTTTCTGTGTACATTCTATAGAATAAGTTTGTCTATTTGTCTACCAAAAGTCTTGCTGGGATTTGATAGGAAATGTGTTAAGCCCAAGATTAGTTTGGAAAGAATTGACATTTACTGTTCCAGCCCGTGAACACAGCACATCTCTCCATTTATTGAGATCTTTGATTTCTTTCGTCTGCATTTTAGTTTGCAGCCTACAAATCCTGTACGTATTTTATTAGGCTTATATTAAAATGTTTCATTTTATTCTTAGTGATTGCAAATTGTGTTTTTAATATCAGCTTTCACTTGTTCATTGACCTTTTATCCTGTAAATTTGTTTAACTCACTTATCAGTTCTAGGAATTTTTCTGGTAAGTTCTTTGGGATTTTCTATGTAGTTCATAATGTCATCTGCAAATTGGGACAGCTTAATTTCTTCCTTTCTAATTTGTATGCCATTTATTTCCTTATCATTATTATTATTATTATTTGTCTTATTGTGCTGGCTGGCTAGGGCTTTGAGTGCTGTATAAACTAAAAATAGTAACAGAAATATTCTTGCCTTGTTCCCAATATTGGGGGGAGCATTCAGTCTTTTACCAGTAAGTATCAAGTTAGCTGTAGGTTTTTTGTAGATGCTCTTTATCAAGTTGATGAAGATCCTATTTCCAGTTTGCCAAGAGTTTTTATCATGGATGGGTGTTGAATTTTGGCAAATTCTTTTTCAGTTGATGTGATCATATGATTTTCCTCTTTAGCCTGTTAATAGGGTGGATTACATTGTTTTCGTTTGGTTTTTTTTTTTTTTTGAGACAGTCTCACTGTGTTGCCTGGCTAGAGTGCCATGGCATCAGCCTCGCTCACAGCAACCTCAAACTCCTGGGCTCAAGCAATCCTCCTGCCTCAACCTCTTGAGTAGCTGGGAGTACAGGCATGTGCCACCATACCTGGCTAATTTTTCTGTATATTTTTAGTTCAGCTAATTTGTTTTCTATTTTTTTAGTAGAGATGGGGTC